>NC_012873.2:18034515-18197188 GCF_000003195.3 Sorghum bicolor | reverse complement strand
ACAACTAACAGACAGAGGCGGGATGTGAGAGTTTTTCTTTCATCATCTCCTCAGAGAGCTGGATTTGAGCAGCTCTGTCGGCAAGGCGTCGAGTAGCTCCCTGGTACTGTAGCTGGCGGCTTTCTAGATGTGCAGCGTGGAAAAGTGCTTCTTCGGCATCGGCAGGAATTTGGCCTCTAAGAGTCTTGAACAGGGCCTTGGCTGGGTCAGAATCGTCGACCAGTTGAGTTGTGTCTTGATGAAGTATGGCCGATAGCTCCTCCAGCCTAGCTCTGGTTTCTGCCGATACAATTCCAACTGCCCGAGAGGAGCTTGCTTCCTCGCCTTCTTCTTCGAAGATATCAATAGCGAAGGAGAACAAGCTGTCGGGAGAATCTTGCTCCTGAAAATGAAAATGAAATAGGTCAATTTTATGGTCAAAACTTCGGCAGATGATACCGATGGAAAAGTGGATGACTTACTTGCTTCAAGGCGATTTCCTGCCTTTGACTCAGAGAGGCCGATGGAGCTGCAGGTTGATCGGCAAGTGTTGCCGATAGAACGATATCGCCTGAAAGAAGACAGGAAGGATTATAAGAATAAATGAAAATAAGTTTATCGGTAGGAGTATTGTTGGGATATGTTACCCGGAAGAGGAACAACAGTTGTTTGAATTGAGGAAACCGCCGATGATATGACTGGACCTGCCGGGCCAGTTGTTTGTTCACCTACGTCAGCTGACATACCTGCCGTTTGAGGTTCTTCTTGCTGAGGTTCTTCCATCTGTGGTGCTTCCTGTATTGATTGAGGAGATGGTGCTTGCTGTGCCTGGACTTCTGGAGGAGAAGGGGAAGATTCCACCGGGATTGGAGACACCGGAGGAGGAGGAGGAGTTGCCACTTTCTGACGCTTTGTTCCAGTCTTAGCACCTTGGACGCCTTTCCTCTTTGGCTGGCTGGACTTGGGGGGATCGGCACCTTGGCGTTTGGCTTTTGCCGATGCACCAGTTTGCTGCAACAACGATAAAGAGTTTATGAGCACAGATAACCGATATAAAGATAGTCAGTATAAATAAAAAAGAGTTTTAACAGATTGCCTTGAAAGCTTGCGCCAGAGTGGAAGCAGTTACCGTTGGTGATGTCTGAGTTTTCCTGGTGGTAACTTTCTTGAGACGCGCACCCCGGTGCACGATGGAAGCCAGAGTGGGAGCATTGTGGCCGATTGAGGAGATCGGGCCTGATGGGAATAAGTCGATCGGCTTGCCACTCCTGCTAACCGATGGGGGGGTGTTGTCAATCTGCAAAAAGAATACAGGGGTAAGTTACCGATGGGAATAGTATTGGAAAATGAGACATCGGTTTAAAATACTTACAGTGTCGTCAGGGACTTCGTATTCGGGGTCGATCATGCCGCGGTATGAGAGGACCGGTCTGCAGAATAGATTCTCCTTCCATTCTGCCCACCATAGCTTGTATGCTTGAGTGATAAAGGCAGCTGGAACCCATTCTGACAGATCTACATCTGTATCGGCATTTGGTGGTAGCTGGGCTACTCGAGTCCACTCGAGGAGGTTAGCGATGGGTTCTCTGGGCTTTATTACATCGGCATAAGGAAGTGCGATCGGCAATTGGCCGAAAGCTAGCTGGCGAGCTAATGCCGATGGATTATAAAATTCATAGGTTTGGGGAGAGGTTTTCGTGCTGCCGAAGAAGTTCACTGGTATGGCTCTGGGAGTCACGATTGCCATCATCACCTCATTGTCCCTATCAAGAGCTTCGTCGAACGGATTGAAGGTCAGAGGGAGCATGCTATCTGGGTCGTCATAAGCCAGCCATGGTCGTTCATCTCTGGCCAGACCCTCATACAACGTTTCGAAGAATCGGCCGATCTGATCCGGAGTGTTCCCTGAACCGGGTAAAACTATAACAGCTTCGCCAAAGTTCAGGGGGGCACGTGTTGCCGATTCCTCTTCACCCAACACATGGTTCTCGGCTATATCTCTTGGGAAGTGCTGAGAGAACAAGTTGAGATCGAGGCGCTTGTGCAGGTGCAGATTGAGCCACATATTAATAAACCACCAAGGACCTCCCAAGTTGCCGATAGGTTGGCCGAGCAGGAGTTTCTAGACTACCTGATGAAGAAGGTGATAAACAGCGCCGAGCAAATAACGACCGAGAGGAAATTGACCACCGCTAGCCAGTCTTTCTGCTGCCGATAGATAGACAGAAGTCGGTCCTGCCGATCGACCACAGAATACAAACTTGTCTAGCCACATGTTCAGAAAGGTGGTTTGTTCCTTTATGGTGACAGGCCCTCTCCCGCGGTACTTCTGGATGTACCCTGACCAGCCGCCGATAGCGCGAGTCTCCACTTTGGCACTGGGGGCGGTATCAAAAAAGTGGGTGCTATCGGCAGAAGATATGTCTAACCCAGTAAGCATGGCTACATCGGCAAGGGTAGGAGAAGCAGGGCCGTGGCCAAAAACAAAAGCGTTGAGAGTGTCTGACCAAAAGTAAGACGAAGCTATCAGCAATGACTCGTTCCTGTGCATATCGGCAATGGACAGCCTAATGCATTGAGCTAATTTCCTCTCACCCCATTGAACTTCATAAGAGTTGCTGACCCTCAAGAACCAGTCTTTCCACCCTAAAGTAGGGCTAGGCCAAGAGCGAAAGGTATCCTTCCATAGATCTAGAGCAAAGTTTTCAGCTCTAAAGGGAATCCTGTTGGTTTCTGCGTTGATAAGGTCGGTTGGATCTGGATCCCCTAGAGGGCCGAGGCATTGAAGATGTGGTTGATCGGTAGGAATGACAATTTTGTTGGATAACTCCTAGTGTTTTGGGGAATAAAGATACAAAGAAAAAGGAGAAGGAAAATATTCGGTAAGGTAAATCGCAGATGAACAGGAATGCAGGAAAAAGGTACAGCAGATGAGATGGAAGTCTGACCTCAGGGACGACGAAGCCAACGGCCATTTTGTCGTGAAGGGGACGCTGGAAGACGCCGGAGTTGATGAAGAAGAATGCTTGTCGGAGATCTTGAGGATTGAGAATGGCGCCGCCGCTGGGAAAGTAAAGTTGGATGGCAGAATGATGTAATGGGGGAGGAGTACCCAAGAAGGAACTATTTATAGGGCAAGATGGACAAGGGCAAATCTGACTTATTTCTTTGCCGCATCCGAGAAACCCGAGGGTACTCAAGTGGATATGGTAACTGTTCGCACGATAATCCAGGGATTGTGCAGGTGATTTGACAAGAAGCGGTCATTATCTAAAGATATTTTACTGTGCGCGATCTCCTGGTCGGTCCATCGGTGATATTCTATAACGGTCGTCCTGCCGATGGGCGGATAGAGGAGAAGTAACCGTTTTTTGCGAATCTCCTGGGTAGAGCATCGGCAGGTCTTTGTAACGGTATTGTTGCCGATGTACGACTAAAAGAGATGCCCGTTTAGGAAGTTGGAGATTTCGAGGGATCTGCGGAGGATTAGGATCAGATGTGTCCAGGTTGAGGTTGATGGTTACCAGATTAGGAGCATTAATTGCGGAGAAGACATCATTACTGCAGAGAATTTCGGAGCATTAATAGTTT
Source organism: Sorghum bicolor (assembly GCF_000003195.3). NCBI lineage: Eukaryota > Viridiplantae > Streptophyta > Magnoliopsida > Poales > Poaceae > Sorghum > Sorghum bicolor. The sequence continues at coordinate 18,193,618 of NC_012873.2, read as the reverse complement.
TATACTCCGAAACTGGGGGGCATGTGTTGACACCATTTTTGGGCACGTGTCCAGGATGGCAGGACAGGGTGGCAGTACGATGCGGGTTGCTGGTAAGGATGGTTGCCGATGAGGGAAAGGTTGAATGTGACTAAGTCCTCAGACAGTAATATGGTGCCGATGACCAAGTAAAAGGGTCTGCCGATGACTATGGCAGGGGGATTGCCGATGATGCGAAGGAGGAGTCCGGAAACTGCCAGTCGTCATGTGGAGGAGTTTCGGTTTGTCACGAAGGATGGTTTTATTATTTCCTTATGTTATTCGTATCGTTTTGTATACGGGTTCCGTGTAATTTGGAATTCGAATTCTAATCGTGTCTGGTCGTAGCTCTTTGAGCAGGGTATAAATATAAGCCCTAAGACCTTGTAATCAGGATATCTATCAATCAATCAAACACACGTTTTTTACTCATATTCCAGCATTTACTTTTCGACGACTTCGTCATACGTTTTCTTTTTGTTACGAGTTCTTAGGAATTCGTCGACTCAAGCTCGGCGTATCCTCAAGTTCCGCGTGAGTACCTCTTAGCCGTAACATCCGGGCGTATCGCTGTTGTCAGGACTAAAGTATTCGAGTTATCACCTTTGCCGATAGTAAGGTCAAATCGGCTGGCACGCCTTAACGTTTGGATCGGGTATTAGCCCTTTGTGTTTGCAGACTAGTTTTTGCATCAACACAGGCAGACCCTTTTGAGAAGTTTCCTTTCCCGCTTTGATTCAATCGAAACCTTCCCTCCAAATATGGAGTGGACTACGTCGGTTGGATTGACGTATTGATGTCGTGGGTCCCTGTCCTGGTCGTCGTCTTCATCCTCTTGGTTGCGTCTGTCAAGTTTCTCGGCAGTCTTGGCGACGTCGCCCTGAGCAGCCCGCTGCGTGTAGATGCTCTTGAGGACACGACATTCTTCCATCGTGTGGTTAGACTTGGGATGAAGTTGGCACGGTCCTTTCAAGGTCTTGTTGTAGTCTTCCTGATAGTCTCATCGTCCGCTGGAACGCTTGACTGTATTTACCTCGTGATCGTTGTCGCAAGGTCGCTTTCCTCTAAAGTCATCGCGGTTGTCGCGGCGCCTATCCCACCCTTCTCGGTTGTCGTGGTTGTCACTACACCGAGGGTTTCGTTTGTCGAAACATCCAAGGCTGTCATCCCATCAGGGAGGCTGCTCGGTTACTCAGGCGTCCTCTCTAATGAGCTTTTCTGCGTCGTCGGCATCGACGTAATTTTTGGCCATGGCGAGGAGTTCGGCGACTGTGGTTGGCCTCTTGCGCAGTAGCTTGCTTCTCAAAGCTTCATGAAAGCAGAGGCCTTTGATGAAAGCCGAAATAGCCTCATCGTGGGAAATCTTTGGGATTTTGAGGCGCATATCCGGGAAACGTCGGATGTAATCGCGCATAGGCTCATTTTTCCGGTCCCTTATCCTCTCAAGATTGTATTTGTTTCCAGGCTGCTCACAGGTGGCGATGAAGTTGTCGATGAATGTCTATCGTAGTTCTTCCCATCAGTCAAATGAGTCTTCAGGCAAGCCGAGGAGCCATTGGTGACCAGCTTGGTCGAGGACGACTGGGAAATAGTTCGCTATGACATGCTCGTCCCCTGTTGTTGACTGGACTGCGATCTCATAAAGGGTGATCTAGTTTTTAGGGTTTTCCTTGCCGTCGTATTTTTTGAGCTTCTTGAGCTTGAAATTGTGCGGCCAAACAACTTGCCGGAGATGTGAGGAGAACTGTTTTAGGCCAGGAGGGCCGTGAGCTGTATCGTACTCGATGCGGCGCACGTTTTCGTGTGCCGCTCTATCATTGATGTGTCTGTTGATGCGCTTGCGGGCGTCCTTGTGAGAGAGGTTTTGCCGTAGATCACGGTTTCGTCCCTGGTCTACCTCTTGGTCATGTCCGCGTCTTTGCTCACAATTGTGACCGGCATCCCGACCACGATCGTCGTGATGAGCTTCCTTCCTACGGTCATTGATGGGCGAACGGTTGCGACGATGCCCGCCAGGTCATGGTGAGGCCCGACTGCGATGGGTCTGGTCGGAGGTGACTTCCGTGTAGGAGATGGCTTGCACGCTTCTAAGGAGATCTGCAGTCTGTCCCATTGCAGTAATTAGGTGCGCTCGTATGTTAGTTCGAACACCCTGATACTCTGGAGTGTCTGGGAGTCGGTTGAGGTTTGCCATAGCGACAGCTACATTAGCGCTTGGTGTCTTGAATACTTGCTGGTACCCAACCACATCGAAGTCATCATCAAGGTTATTTGGGACCAGCTAGCGCTGCTCCTCATCTGCTCGTCGCTGAGCACGATCAGTGTTGTGCTGTTCACACTGGTATCTTTGCTCATCGGTTTCGCTGTCAATGACTGGTTCGTCGTTGCTGACATTGAAAACCAAATCTCCTCATCGAGGTGGAAACACTGGAAAGCGGGAAAAGCCCAGGGGTAAGGTGGGAGATCCAAGTCATAATTTTCGTCCTCGGGGCGTAAAACCTCGGTAGGGACAGAGCCTGTACTTGAATTTGTGCTGGCGGTCTTGTCTTCTTGTAGAGTACGGATGGAAACCATACTGACAAAGTAGTGTGCTAGGCGCATGGGTTGTCGTGATGGCAAGCCCATCTTCCTGAATAGGGACCAAGTATGGCGCGAGACCTAGTCGGCCGCGTTACTCACACCATGAGAAAGACTCCCATTTGGAGAGGTTGTCTTGAGCTAGACAATTCGCCCTTCGAGAGTTGATGTTATTGTCAAAGACATCCCGAGCTGTTCGTGTGTGGTGGCACGAGTTGGACGACAGGAATCGAAAAAATTTGGTGCTAGTGTTCGATCGGCCTGGCACGAGATTGAATCCACCAGTTTGGAGACATGAAGAAGCCTATGATTGGCGCGGTCGATGGCTTCGAGTAGATCTGATTTGTTGACTTGTTTCCCCTTGTAACAAGGAAGCGGAGGTCGGGTTGTCGGAGTCGTAGTGGTCGTGGCCGTTGTGATCGGGACCACTGTTGACACTAGCTAACACCACTTAGATACTAGGTTGTCATCCCCAGCATGGTGCCAGAGTGTACAAAGGTATTTATAAATATGGAGGCTCTCTAGAAAATAATCTATTCTATCCGCAAGCGCACAGATAAAACACCTCATTGTAGCATTTCACCAGGATAAGTATTACATGTATCGTTATTTATAATTTTGCTTAAGAGAACAAAACGGATAAAATTAAGATAAAGACTAAATCTATCAAGGCATAGACTAGAGATAAACTTGCAAGAACATGATTACTAATGAGAAACTCGTCACACAGTCACTTACTTTGGCAGGGGTAAACCATAAAAATAATGATAATGCATTATAAGTTCAAGGGTAAATAACACAGCGATTAGAAAATAGACTACTCCTCATATATGTAGGTGACGTCGGATTAGCTAGAGAATGGATTCTAAATTATCTACTATCTACTAAGTCATAATCTACTCTAGTTATCTACAAGATCATGTATAGCATAAAATACTCTTCATTCATGTATAAGGAACATTGCTAAAGTAAATCAGAGCATCGCAAGACTTACTCCGCAATACAAGTTTTGCCTGTCCTATCAACGGAGGGTGGACTATATAAGAATCAACGAAGCTGTCACTATCACGAACTACCACACGACCCGGCCAATAGGATACATTTGCAGGTAAATAACATCTAAGCACCACGCCCACATGTGATCTACCACTTAACTCCCTCGCGTCGAAAGCTAAGTGCTTTGCAAACTTATACATAAACTCATTATCAATCATAACTATATCAAATATAGAACTAGAGCAAACTAAGAACATAATAAATAGAGACATAATGTAATTAGAACAAAGTATTAGAGAAAGATATGAACAATACCAATCTTTACTACCGAAGATCCGAATCCAGAGCGTAGTGCTCTACTTCTCTAATTGCTATCTAATCAAACCTCTAAACTTGAAGGATTAGGGAGTAGCTAATTCTAATTCTCTGTGGGAGAGAAGCTCTAAACCCTAACTTTGATGGCTACCTCTGATAATGATTTCTCCTCTTCTCTTCTCTCCCCCACGGGTGGAGAGGCCTTGGTTATATAGTCCTTTCAAGTGAATTTGGGCCGTTGGATCAAACCGACATTGATTGTATGGTTTAGATTCATCCTTTAGGTCGGTGGAGCTTAGTCCCGAAAGAAAGTCCTGATTGGACTCTAACCCTGGTCCCGAAAGAAAGTCCTGATTGGACTCTAACCCTGGGCGGGCGCCCTGCCCCCGAGCCCGATCGTCTTCTCGTTTGTTCCCGTGGCTTCTGGACTCTTCTAGATTGAGGAAAATTGCGCGGCACGTAATTATCTCGTTGTAAACATGACATGTGGGCCTTCTCTCCATATTCTCTGATAACCCCCTGCAGAAATCGATAAACTCCAAAGCTCGTGGAATTCTGTCAGATAAAACCCTAATTCTAGATGTTTTGTGCATATTGATCATTTTCCATGTTTATTTGATTGTTAATTTTAGTACTTAAGGACCGTCAACAACCACCACCTCCTCCGTTTCAGATCGGATCTGATTCTCTTCCAAGGTTGTCGTCGTAAGGCCGCCGGCGTGAGTTGTCCAGGTGATCTGTCCGATGGTGAACGTGAGGCCTTCAGCCACGATAGCGGAAGCGGGGATGATGACCATCTTGTTCGTCTGGAAAACTATACGCACACCCCCTACCTAGCGCGCCACTGTCGATGAAAGCTAGTCGACAGTCTACCTTGGGGTATACCCACGGTAGTAATTTATCGGTAGACAGGTGCGCAAACTACGAACTCGATGGTGACGCAAGACACAGACAAAGATTTTATCCAGGTTCGGCCACCGTGTGGGCGTAACACCTATGTCCTGCGTCTGATTGTATTGCTATGTATTGAATTGAATTGTGTTGAGTCATTGTTGTCTAAGTGGGGTCCCTTGCCTCTCTTTATATAGTCCAGAGGGCAAGGTTACAGATCTGGAAACTATTCCTAGTCAGTTACAATTGCCATAGATAATGCGATATCAATTTCTATTTTAACCAACAAGAATCTTGCTTGATCTTCACGTCTTGTTTCCTTGTGTGAAACTCCGAGCAGTTGGATCAAGCCTCGAACTGTCTCCTGATGGACGAAGTCTCCTAGCCCAAGTCTAGTCGTAAGGGTATAGGGGTTTATACCCCCACACAAAGCAGAATTGTTACCAATCCAAATAAGGCCATGTAACTTGATGAGACCTTGATGTAGGCTATAGCCATTGGCATCAGGACTAACAATGTACATCTAACTGAGGAGTTGTTGGGCTTGTGGATCAGTTGTGTAGGAGTTGACTACCTCTTGGACCCATTGAGGCTGAACTTTGCTTACTGTTTTAACAACCAACATGTGAGCTACTCTAGAGAGGGCATCTGCATCCAGATTTTCCTTCCCATTTCTATATTTGATTTTGAATTATAGGCCCATTAGTTTGGTCATGGCCTTCTTTTGCAATTCAGAGTGGAGAGTTTGATCTGCAATATATGCTAAGGATTTGTGGTCAGTAAGTATAGTGAATTCCTATCGTTGCAGGTAATGTCTCCATTTGTCCATAGCCATAATGAGTGCCAAAAATTCCTTCTCATAGATAGAGAGCTGCTGATGCTTTTGGGACAAGGCTTTACTCAGGTAGGCTATCGGTTGGCCATGTTGCATTAGCAATGCACCGACACCATCAATACGTGCATCAGTCTCCACTGTGAACTGAGCTTGGAAGTCTGGTAGAGCAAGCAGAGGTGTAGTGGACATTGCTTGTTTCAATGTGTTGAAGGCATCTTGTGCTTGAGCAGACCAGCTGAACTCTTTGTTTCTAAGAGAGCTATGAGTGGTTTGGCAATGATGCCATAATGTCTAACAAATTTTCTATAGTAGCCAGTTGATCCCAAGAAAGCCCTTAGTTTAGTGAAAGTAGTTGGTACAGGCCATTGTAGCATAGCTTGAGTTTTTGTTGGATCTGTGGAAACACCATTTGCAGAAATAATGTGCCCCTAGTATTCTAGACTGGCTTGTCCAAAGGAACACTTACTGACCTTCAAATAGAGCTAGTTGGCTCTAAGAGTCTCTTGGACTTCTTGCAAGTGTTGGATGTGATCCTCCATGGTCTTGCTATATATGAGGATATCATCTAGGAATACCAAGACAAATTGCCTGAGGAATGGTTTTAAGACTTGGCTCATAATACATTGAAAAGTAGCTAGAGCATTGGTGAGCCCAAAGAGCGTAACCTTGAATTGATAATGGCCTTGGTGGGTTTTGAATGTTGTCTTGTGTTCATCTTCAGATAGCATTCTCACTTGATGATATCTAGACTTTATGTCCAGCTTAGTAAAAACCTTGGAGCCTTGGATTTCATCCAAAATTTTTACAATAATCGGAAGGGGAAATTTGTTTTTGATGGTCAGAGCATTCAATTTTTGATAATCAACTCAGAACCTCCAGTTGCCATCCTTTTTCTTGACTAAGAGAACAGGGGAAGCAAAAGGGCTATTGCTGTAAGTGATGAGGCCATGTTCTAGAAGGGTCTTCACTTGGTTTTCAATCTCAATTTTGTGTTGTGGTGAGTAGTGGTATGGTCTAGAGTTGATTGGAAGAGCATCAGGAATCAAGGGTATAGTGTGATCATAGCTACGTTGTGGTGGAAGTGTTTTGGGATCTGCAAAGACATCAACATATTTGTGTAACAGAAGCTGGATGTTCTCATGGGCAACCATTGGAACTGACGTGGAGAAGGCTGGGTTCTTAGCAATTGTATCCTATAAAACATATGCCCAAATGTCATTGCCCTGATGGTGGAACTGCAGTGTTTTATTAGCCCAGTCACATTCCATGGGGCTATTCTTTTCCAGCCAATCATACCCCAATATGGAATCATAAGGAAGGAGATCTAGGACAATCATACTATAAGTGAAAGTGTGGCCCTGGATGTACCATGTGAGGTCTGGTACTTGTTGAGCAGCAGTCATCCACTCCCCATTTGCCAGCTTAACTTTCTGCTTGGGTATAGGAGTAGTTGGAAGGATGGCCATATGCACAAAATGGACACTGACAAAACTGTGTGAACTTCCACTGTCCACTAAGGTGAGCATAGTCTTGTTCTTCACAGTAGTATGCAATTTGATAGAGTTTGCTGATTCTGTACCAGCCAAAGCATTTAGGGATAACTCGCAAAAGTCCTCATTGAGTAACTCCTCTATAGCAATCTCATTCAAGGGTTCTTCATCCAATTCTTTATCCAAGTCATTCACTATCATAGCATTGACATGGGGTTTTTCTCTTTTGGTACATACCTCAGAGTGACCTGGTTCAAACTTCTCACCACAAGAGTAACCGAGGTTGTTTGCTTTTCTGTAATCTCTTAGTTGTTTATTCCTCCATAGAGTGCCATAAGTTGGATTTGGTCTCGAGTCAGGCTTTGGGTAAGTTGGTTTGGTTTGGCTTTGCTGTCGCTGAAACTTTGATTTTGTTCTCTCTAGGTGGCCTTCTTGTATTTTGGCAATTGTTGTAGCTTTCCTGACTGTGGATGGTGTGTGTAGCTCCACCATTGCTCTGATATCTTCTTTGAGACCATTGATATAAGTGGTGGTGAAGAATTGTTCATCCACTTGAGATCCATTCATGGAGATTCAAACTTGAGGGCTTGAAATTGGGTGGTATAGTTTGTAATTGAACTAGTCTATTTCAGACTTAACAAGTGAGTGACTGTTTTTCTGTAATCATCAGACCCAAATTCAGTGTATACTGCTGCATAGAATTGCTTCCAGCTGAGTTTTCTATGTGTTTGCTTGTATGCGTGCCACCATTTGGCTGCATTGCCTCAAAGGTGCATAGCAGAAGCTGTAACCCACAGCTGTTCAGGGAGGGAGTACATACTGAAGTAATGTTCATAGTTATGAAACCAATTTCGTGGATTGTCACCCTCAAATGTGGGCAATTGGATCTTTGGAAGAGAATTTCTTGGTACAGGCTCTCTTGAATGGTTGGGAGGAAGGTATTTATGGCTCTTTGACGTTGAGGCCTTCACTAGTTTCTTGCCTTTAGCAAAAACATTGTGCAAATCATGCTCTTCTTCTTCTTCATATATAACTGTAGTGGAAGTATCACTCAGGTACTGATCCTCTTTCTCCAAGTGTCTCAGTGTGAGATTGGCCACAGCTTGACCATCGGCGCGTATCTGTTGGGCCATGATATTTTGCTATTCTGCAACTTGGATGACTTTTCGTAGGCTTGCTTGAACTTGTTGACTGAGGGTCTACTGAGTAGTGATGATATCATTCATCCTATCAAACACCATGTCAACACTTTCCGTCATCTGATCCCACTTAAACTTCTCATCATCACTTTTCTTTGACATGTGGTCAAGTAAAATCTAGGTTTGCTTGGAAGGCTTCATTGGGGCCGCCGAGGCACTCTGCATATAACTTGAAGAATCCACCGTTAAACACAGGCTCGGTTGAAACCTTCCCTATAGCGTGTTCTATCGGCCCCTACTCCCGGAGATAAGGCGGGATCGAGGGATTTTACACAGAGATTTGCAACCCAAATCCTCACATATCTCCTCTCCAATCACCACCGCACGACACTGCTGTCGACGAAAGCTGGTCGGCAGTCTACCCTGGGGTATGCCCACGGTAGTAGTTTATCGGTAGATGGTGCACAGACTACGAACTTGATGGTGACGCAAGACACGGACAAGCTTTTTATCCAGGTTCGGCCGCCGAGTTGGCGTAATACCTACGTCCTGCGTCTGATTGTATTAGATTGAGAGAATAATATATCCTAGGGGGGTCCCTTGCCCCTCCTTATATAGTCCGGAGGGCAGGGTTACAGATCTGGAAACTAATCCTAGTCGGTTACAATTGCCATAGATAGTTCGACATCAATTCCTATTCTAACCGACTAGAATCCTGCTTGATCTCCACGTCTTGTTTCCTTGCACGAAACTCCGAGCTGTCGGATCAAGCCTCGAACTTGTCTCGTAATGGGCCAAACCTCCTGGCCCAAGTCTAGCCGTAAGGGTATAGGGGTTTATACCCCCACAGCTAGTCCCCGAGCACCATGTATTGTGAAGTAACACGCCGTCTTGAACTTCTTCGACCAATGAAAACTTAACGTCCCCAATCAGCATGTAAATTGCTCAGACAGTTGCAACGGTATTTTGACCAAATCCAATTATATTTGATCAACATCATCATCGAAGAAGTCGATTGTTTGATGAATGCATGGTGCTCTTGAGAAAAAATATTTCTTTTCCGATGAAGTGTGCCCACTTTACTTTTCTGAAAAGTACGGATCTTCAAAAAAGGAGCAAGCATATTCACCGCAAGGTGAAGTGTGCCCACTTAGTCCCCGAGCCTGGTAGTATGTGACATAGGCACGTGGTGCCAGGGTCAAAAGAAAAATCCTCAAAGTAATTTTGAATCTGAGATGCATCGCCAGATGCATCGTACCGATGTAGTTCCCGAGCTTGCTGGAAGGCGAAGTATGAACCTTGTAGCAAGGTTTAAAAAATTAAAATTATCCAGTCCCCGAGCATCTCATGCTCATTTACTATCAGATAGACCTATCAGTTTGACGAGCTGGTCAACCAGTCCCCGGGTGTATAATGCGAGGAAATTGGTACAGCCTGCAGATTCCCGAACTGACAGACTGGACGACCAGTCCCCGAGCATCAAGTGTTCGGTGGTCGGTACATTCCTTGAATTTCCAAATTGATAGACTGGGCGACCAGTCCCCGAGCATATAGTGCTCGGTGGTCGGTGCAGTCCTTGAATTTCCGAATTGATAGACAGGGCGACCAGTCCCCGAGCGTATAGTGCTCGGTGGTCGGTGCAGTCCTTGAACTTCCGAATTGATAGTCTGGGCGACTAGTCCCCGAGCATATAGTGCTCGGTGGTCGGTGCAGTCCCTGGATTGTTGACCTTCTACCAATTTTTGTCTGTGTCATTTTGAAAAAATCTTACCACGTAAATGATTGACGTGACGAGACCTCCTGACACAATGTCAGATGGTTGCTTGAAAAGATGCGCCTGGTAACTGTGTAGCCGCCCTTTGCGCGGTTTGAGGGAAAGAAACCATCAGTTTGTACGAAAACACCGCCGCATTAATTGCCGATAATTATTGGAAACCAAAGCGCCGCGTCTGCCGTTGGGCCCGCCCACTTCCCAAGAATGCGGGAAGTGGGAGGGGTGGAGTTGTGGTTTATAAAATCTCGACAGTTACCCCCGCGTTGCTTACCCTGCCATTGCCTTCAAGCCTTCCGCTCTTGCCTTCTACAATCACCTGCACCCTCCTAGCTCGAAACAACTCCTACACCTCCAATGGCGAAGAGCGACTCCAAGAAGAGGGCCGAGCTGATGGCCAAGGAATGGAAGAAATCCCGCAGCACTGCGAAGTCCCTCGGTGACCTCGTCGATATGGGGCTGCTGCACAGCCCAGAGCTCGGCGGCTGGAGGGCGCCAGAGGGGGAGAGCTACCCCGACCCCCGCGCCGGTGAGATCGTAGTGTTTGAAGATTTTCTTAAGAGGGGTTTTGGGGTTCCTGTCCATCCTTTTCTTCAGGGTCTTCTTTTGTACTATGAGATCAGGATTTGCAATCTGCACCCGAACTCAATCCTTCTCGTCTCTACCTTTATTCATTTGTGCGAGGCCTATGTTGGCATAGAGCCGCACTTCAATCTTTTTTGTTATCTTTTCTGTCTAAGGAAGAAGGGAGCAGTTGGAGGCTCCAAGATTGCAGGTGGAGTATACCTCAATCTTCGGGACGGGATGAAGAACCGGTACCTAAGCTGCCCGTGGAACACCTCTCTTACCGAATGGTACAAGAAGTGGTTCTACGTCAGGGAGGAACTGGGCAGCTCCACGTTCTGTGACGTGGGGTACATCCCCGAGAAGAGGATCAGTTGGACCGACCGCCCAGAGTTCACCGGCCAAGTAGCGGACCTGATGAAGCTGATCGACTGGTCGCGCTTGGAAGGGCTAGGAGTGGTCGGCAACTTCATTTGTCGTCGGGTGATGCCCTGCCAGAAGAGGGTGCACTCGGTGTACGAGTATGCTGGAAGCCAAGACCCGACCAGGATGACACCTGAGATCTTGGAGAAGACGGAGGTGCAGCAGTTGTTGAACGAGCTGTTCAACTTTGCTGACGGGAGCTTCATCCGAGGTAGTGATCGGGTACAAGCTTTCAAGCTGGGACGACCAGCTCCTAAGGTAACGCTCCTTCCTGATTGTGCCTCCTTAGCATTTGTTACTGTCAGCTGCTGACTTGTCTGTGTTAATTTTGTAGATCGGAGATGTTGACCGATGCACAGTGTATGTGTCACTGGCGCCTGGGATGGAGAATCCCGCAGGGGAGGATCCGCCGGAGGAGGACGCTCCTCGGTGTGCTCGGTACACCAGCAGTGAAGAGGAGCAAGCCCGTCCCGCCTCGACCACCGAGGACCGGGTGACTGGGAAGAGGCCATTGGCTTCAGATCCTTCACCTGCGCCGACGCTGCCGGCAGAGAGTAGCCAGGCGCCAAAACGCCGTCGGCTCGTCTGGATCGCCGACGACGATGATGAGGAGGAGGCCGCACCGTCGCTGGTCCGAAGGCCCCGTAGCCGTTCGGACAATGCGCCGACCACCACTGATCGGGTGGCCAGCGACCCTCCTGCACCACGCGTCGCAGAAACGGGGGCACCGGCGCCGATCGGCAGGGCCAGGAGGAGGTTCACCGCAACCCACCATCGATCAGACCTGTAAGTGTTCAACCTACGTATTTTGGCGTTTTTTTACTGTTGTTCAAAATGTCGCTTCATTGTTCAGCGCGGCGTCGGACGTCAACCCCGACCAAGTCGCGGAGCAGGGGACGACCGAGCCTGCTGCCGCCGTTGAGGATGCCGCGCCGTAGGCCACGGGGCAGCCTGCGGCGGCGGCCGCTACTACCGGCGCTGACGACAAACCGCCCCGGCGAGTGCCGCGGAGAGCACTCCGCCGAGGGGTGAGGAGGCGACAAGGACCCCTCCCCCGAGTACTGTTGCGGAGGAGGAAGGCAGAGTCCCGACTCCTCCAGAAGAAGAAACGAGGGTCCCGACACCGCCCCGAGCAGGGGCCTCTTCGCCCGTAGGTTCCCCTGGCCTAGACTAGGGGCCCGTGATGCCCTCGACCGCAGCGGGGTCCAGTGCGGCACACGAGGAGCCCCAGGAGGCCTCTGACGACGACGTGGAGGAGGTCCAGGGTCGTCCCCGTGATGGTCGCCAGCATGTCTATGTGTGGCGCCAACGCGGGGACCACTTTATTAGACACGAGGAGCTCGCGGAGACGGAGGAGGCCGCGAGGGTGGAACGCGCGGCTAAGCGTCTCGTGGACGAGGTTAAGGTAAGAGGTCCTGTGTGCAGCTCACCAAGTATGTGCAGTGTTCTTGTGTTCAACATATACTCTTTCTTACAGGGCACGATGAAAACGGCGAAGTACCGGAAGAGGTGCTTCGACCAAATAGAAGGCATTGTGGCCGAGAACAAAACCCTGGCTGCGGAGGTGGACCGGCTTCGGTCAGAAGTTGGAGAGAAAGTGGCCGAGATGAGTGCTCAGGAAGAGCACCGTCTCGAGCTTACCCGACGCTTGGCCGACCAGTATCGGCAGCGAGAAGGCCAGTCTCGTACTCCGAGGCAGTTGTTTGTAGCCATGTAGGTTGACTTTGCTGACCAGAAGATTATTCGTGCAGGCTTGGAGGAGGAGGTGGCGCGCCTTCGGCAGGAGAAGGAGCAGCTCGGACAAGAGCTTGCCGGGGCGCTGAAAACCGGGCGCCGAGCAGGCGAGGAGCTATGCCAGAGGAACCAGGAGTTGTCTGGTAAGTGGCCGTGCCACCAAACTTTCATATAGCTGCTCATCGTTCTTTTCATTGTGCTGACCTATTCCTTGATTTGCAGTGCTCAAGGTGAATACCAAGAAGCACTTAGACGAGCTGGTCAAGGATCGGGACTCCTGGAAGACTAATTGTATTAGGCTCTGGAAAGGAGTATCCCCGGTCCTAGACTTGATCAGCCCCGAGCTTCCAGAAAGCCAGCCCCGCGCGCCAAAGCTGACGCCTGTCGAAAAGGCGCAACGGGCCTGGGATTGGCTCCAGCAGTTCGTGAAGGACGCCGGGGAGTTCGCTGGCGCGCATTTTCTCAGCATGGTGCACGCCCACTACCCCCTGGTCGACTTGTCCAGGCTGGAGAAGGGGTATCCCAAGGAGGTCGGCCTGCAGGAGGCGGACGAGCTTCGGGCCGGTCTGCTGGACTTGTCGTCGATGGTGATCGGCGACATTAATCTATGCGGGACGGCCACTCCCCCCGACCAGCCGGGTTCAGACAGGTCGTCCAGGGAGTTGTCGGGGGCGTCTATTGCTGGAGATGGGCGGTCGACGCCTACGGTCTCGACCAGCCAGGCGCCGGTGGCCCCGATGAAAGGTCCTAATATGGCTAGAGGGGGGTGAATAGCCTATTTAAAAATTCTACAAACTCACTAGAGCAAGAGGTTAGTAAATAACAAGGCGAAGCTTTTTGCTCTAGCTCTAAAACGGGTGTTTGCAAGCCATCTATCCAACAATTCTAGTTGTTAAGATCACTAGGCACACAAGAGCTATGTCACTACTTACACTAGAGAGCTACCTAAAGTTTCTATATAAGTAAGTAAGCTACTCTAGTTTGTGGGAATGTAAGAGAGAAGGTTTGATCTTTATACCACCGCGTAGAGGGGATGAACCAATCAATAAAATGAAGTCCAATCACCGGGAGAAATCCAATGAACAAACACAATGGAGACAAACAATTTTTCTCCCGAGGTTCACATGCTTGCCGGCACGCTACGTCCCTGTTGTGTCGACCAACACTTGGTGGTTCGGTGGCTAAGAGGTGTAGCACGAACCTCGTCCTCACTAGGACACCACAAGAACCTACCCACACTTGAGGTAGCTCAATGACACGAGCAATCCACTAGAGTTACCTTTCGGCTCTCCGCCGGGGAAGGTACAAGACCCCTCACAATCACCGGGAGATGGCCACGAACAATCACCAACTCGTGCCAATCCTCCTCCGCTGCTCCAAGCCGTCTAGGTGGCGGCAACCACCAAGAGTAACAAGAAAACCGCAGCTAGAACGATCCCCAAGTGCCACTAGATGCAATCACTCAAGCAAATGGACTTGGAATCACTCCCAATCTCACAAAGATGTATAATCTATGAAGGAGATGAGTGGGAGGTGTTTGCTTAGGCTCACAAGGATGTCAAGTATGTTAGAATGCCAAGGGAGTCAGCCCCAAGCCGGCCAAACACGTATTTATAACCCTTCAAACAAATAGAGCCGTTGGCTCTTTCACTGGGCGAAAAACGGGGTCACCGGACGCTCTTAAAGGGGCACCGGACGCTCAACACCAGCGTCCGGTGCTCCAACGTCAACCGCGTGTCAGAGTCTAACGGTAACCTGCTGAGCACCGGACGCTGAGCAAGTTAGCACCGGACGCGTCCGGTGCACACCGGACTCATACGCAGAGAGCTCCACAAACTCGCAGGGTCACCGGACGCAAGCCACCGGACGCACCCTTAGCGTCCGGTGCTCACCAGACCCATGCGCAGAGAGGGTCGCAAAACGCCCGCTCACCGGACGCTCAAGCCAGAGCCAGCGTCCGGTGACTATCATCCGGTGCCTTACCCTAGCTGGGCCAGGCACTGTTTGCACCGGACGCTCAGACGCAGCGTCCGGTGCTCCAGAAGCCAGCGTCCGGTGAGTGTTTTCTCAGCGAGAAACACTCCCGTGACTTCTCCAAATTTTCCACCGGCGCAATAGAAAAAATGCACTTCATTTTCTCGAAAAGCGCCGAATCCCGCCGAGCTTGCGAGGCGGGAGGGAGAGAGGAACCCATCCTCTCTCTACCCTCCAAACTCCACCTCCTTCTCAAAGTGTGCCAACACCACAATGTGTAAACCAACAAGTGTGCACGTGTGTTAGCATTTTCACAAACAATTTCTTTGAAGGAGTTAAGTTAGCTCACTAGGTTCTAAATGCATGCACATGAACAATGACACCTAGTGGCACTTGATAACCGCTTAGCCAGAGAATTCCCCTCTTTATAGTACGGCTATCTATCCTAAATGTGATCACACCCTCTATGGTGTCTTGATCACCAAAACCAAAACCCTAAGCAATACCTTTGCCTTGATCTCCATAGGGTTTTGTTTTTCTCTTTCTTCTTTTGCAAGTTGAGCACTTGATCATCTTGTGGTCATCACCATCATCACCATGATCATCACTTGCTCCATCACTTGGCATGTACCAACCTCATTAAGTCTACACACACTTAGCATAAAGGTTAGTACTAGGGTTTCATCAATTATCCAAAACCAAACTAGGGCTTTCAATCTCCCCCTTTTTGGTAATTGATGATAACCCTTTTTACAAAGATTTTCAATAAAAATTTGCTTGGATTCATGTTGCTTGCCCAAGCATTTTACCATGTGCAAAGGTTATGGACAAGTTTCATAAAACCAAATTGGTAGCAATTGCTCCCCCTACATATGTGCTAAGAGTTTGGATTTTAAAGCTTGCACATATGCTTGAATAGGAAATATAGGAGTCAATTTCTACCAAATGATGCTAAGGTGTAAAGAATGGACCTTTGAAGCGTGATACCAATTGGAGTTGCCAATATACACCATCCTTAGCACCATTAGTAACTAGATATTCACAAAACTAGAACACCCCGTGAGATCAACATTATAAACAAGGTTCTAGTACTACTTGTGAAACAACTAAAAGTCTAGTTACACTACCTATGCATGCTAGTTCTTCATTTCATCAATCAAGCCTACAACTAGCATACACCACACAAGCAAGGCATTGGAGATAAAACTTCTAAAGCTAATGCAAATGCAAGCAACCATATGTGATGCACATACAAATGCAACATACAAGTTTGTGAGCTTGCTCCCCCTACTTGTGTGCTTCAAAATTTTAATTATCATGTTACTTCCTATCTTTGTATTTCCTTTGTAATTTCTCCCCCTTTGTCATCAATGACCACAAAAGGTGAGCTCAAATTTTAGATAGGGTAGTGTGAAACCATGTGAAGTGAGATCATTTTACCAAATTGGTTCAATCTAGATTACTTGCCTAAGATATTTAACTCGGTTTGAACCAAGGACAAGCTTCTTCACACCTCCAAATAAGGGTTATCTTGTACCATGTTGAGTTAAACACTTATAGCTCATATTCTAGATCAAACACTAGGATTGCAAGCCCACAAACATGTCATATGCTACCACTAGATCAAGTCAAGCATAGAAGCAATAGTGGTACCATACAAACATCAAATTCATTTGATTTTCATGAATGATCCTAATATATGTAAGGAATGACTAGATGCACTAAACAAGTCCTTAGCAAAGATGGATGACATGTCAATCAATTTTACCTTGCTTTGCTCGAAGGAGAGGCATGTCATAAAATTGGGGGTGCATCAACACATATTTGAGAAGTCAAGTATGTTCAATTCATTCCTTAGCTTGCAAAACCTCTTCTCATCAAGTGGCTTGGTGAATATATCGGCAAGTTGATCATCGGTGCCTATACTCTCAATGCAAATGTCCCCTTTTTGTTGGTGATCTCTTATGAAATGATGGCGGACATCTATATGCTTTGTTCTTGAGTGTTGAACCGGATTGTTGGTGAGCTTTACGGCACTTTCATTGTCACATAGCAATGGCACTTGTTTGAAGTTGATTCCAAAGTCCTTCAAAGTTGCCTTCATCCATAGGATTTGTGCACAACAACTACTGGCCGCAATGTACTCCGCTTCGGCGGTTGATAGTGCAACACTATTTTGCTTCTTGGATGACCATGAGACAAGTGATCTTCCCAATAGTTGACATGTGCCCGATGTGCTTCTTCTCTCAACTTTGCATCCCGCATAGTCCGAATCAGAATATCCAATAAGTTCAAACTTTGCACCTTTGGGATACCACAAACCAACATTTTGTGTATGCTTCAAGTACCTCAATATTCTCTTTGTTGCCTTCAAATGGCTTTCTCTTGGTGAGGCTTGGAATCTTGCACACATACATACACTAAACATGACATCCGGTCTTGATGCGGTCACATAGAGTAGGCTTCCAATCATAGACCGATACAACTTTTGATCCACCATATTTCCACTTGTATCACTATCTAGGCTTCCATTTGTTCCCATTGGAGTGCTAATTGACTTTGCATCATCCATTCCAAACTTCTTGAGCATGTCTTTTATGTACTTGCCTTGACTCACAAATGTGCCATTCTTCAATTGCTTGATTTGAAGACCAAGGAAGTAGCTAAGTTCTCCAATCATTGACATCTCAAACTCATTAGCCATCATGTTTCCAAACTCCTCACAAAATTCTTGGTTGGTTGATCCAAATATGATATCATCAACATATATTTGCAACACAAACAAGTCTTTGCCAATCTTCTTGGTGAAGAGAGTGGTGTCAACCTTGCCCATCTTGAAACCTTTAGGGAGTAAAAAATCTCTCAATCTCTCATACCATGCTCTAGGTGCTTGCTTCAAACCATACAATGCCTTTCTTAGCTTGTAAACATGGTTGGGTTTCTTGTCATCTTCAAAACCGGGAGGTTGCTCAACATAAACTTCTTCATTGATATAGCCATTGAGAAATGCACTCTTGACATCCATTTGATATAGCTTGATATTATGTGCACAAGCATAGGCCAACAAGATCCTAATTGCTTCCAATCTTGCAACTGGGGCATATGTTTCACCAAAGTCAAGACCTTCAACTTTAGTATAGCCTTGTGCTACCAATCTTGCTTTGTTTCTTACAACTATCCCATCTTGATCTTGTTTGTTGCGAAAGACCCATCTAGTACCAATGACATTGTGATCACTAGGCCTCTCAACTAATTCCCATACTTGATTTCTTTTGAAATTGTTAAGCTCTTCATGCATAGCATTGACCCAATCAACATCTCTCAATGCTTCATCAATCTTCTTTGGCTCAATGTGAGACACAAAGGAGAAATGCTCACAAAATGATGCTAGTCTTGATCTAGTTTGCACTCCTCTTTGAATATCACCTATGATATGGTCCAATGGATGATCTCTTGCAATATTTGTTGGTTGGAGTATTTGCACTTGATTGCTTGCACTTGGTTGATCATGAGATGATGTACTAGCTTGTTGATCTTGCACTTGTGTACCACTTGTACTAGCTTGATTTTGATCATGACAACCACTAGCTTGCATATTAGAGGTAGGAATCACTTGATCTTCGTCATCTTCAACATCAATCACCTCTCTAGGCCTTAAATCACCAATGTCCATATTCTTCATTGCATCGGCCAATTGTGTGCCTCTTACATCATCTAGATTTTCATCTTCCTCTTGAGAGCCATTGGTTTCATCAAATTCAACATCATGCACCTCCTCAAGAGTACCACTAGCCAAATTCCAAACTCTATAAGCTTTGCTAGTAGTTGAGTAACCAAGCAAGAATCCTTCATCACATTTCTTTTCAAATTTACTCAATCTATTGCCTTTCTTCAATATGTAGCATTTGCAACCAAAAACCCGAAAGTATGCAATGTTGGGCTTTCTACCATTCAAGAGCTCATATGGTGTCTTCTCCATCATTGGGTGACAATAGAGTCGGTTGCTATAGTAGCAAGCCGTGTTGATTGCTTCGGCCCAAAAAGAATGACTCACATTGTACTCACTCAACATTGATCTTGCCATGTCAATCAAGGTTCTATTCTTCCTCTCAACAAGACCATTTGATTGTGGAGTGTACTTGGCTGAGAATTGATGCCTAATGCCAAATTCATCACAAAGCTCATCAACTCTTGTATTCTTGAATTCACTTCCATTGTCACTTCTCACTTTCTTGATGGTTGTTTCAAACTCATTGTGTATTCTCTTGACAAATGATTTGAAGGTTGCAAAAGCATCACTCTTGTCACTAAGAAAGAATACCCATGTGTATCTTGTGAAATCATCCACTATCACAAATCCATATTTATTTCCACCAATGCTTGTGTATGTGGTTGGTCCAAATAAGTCCATGTGCAACAACTCAAATGCCTTGCATGTGCTCATGATGCTCTTCTTTGGATGAGTGTGGCCTACTTGTTTTCAGGCTTGACATGCACTACAAAGCTTGTCTTTCTCAAATGTGACATCTTTCAAGCCTCTAACAAGATCATGCTTGACTAATTTGTTTAATTGTTTCATTCCAACATGACCAAGCCTTCTATGCCATAACCAACCCATGCTAGATTTAGTGAGCAAGCATGTTGATAATTGAGCTTCACTAGCACTGAAATCAACTAAGTATAGATTCTCATATCTAAAGCCTTTGAATATCAAGTTGGAGCCATCTACACTTATGATCTCTACATCATCAACTCCAAATATGCATTTGAAACCAAGATCACAAAGTTGAGCTACGGATAGCAAGTTGAAGTTCAAGCTCTCTACTAGTAGCACATTGGAAATGCTCAAGTCATTGGATATAGCAATTTTACCAAGCCCTTTGACCTTGCCTTTGCCATTGTCACCAAATGTGATACTATCAACACCATTGTCATCATTTGGATTGATTGAATTGAACATTCTTGAATCACCGGTCATGTGTTGTGTGCACCCACTATCAAGCACCCAATGCCTTCCTCCAGCTTTATAGTTTACCTACAAAACAAATCAATGTTTCTTAGGTACTCATACTTGTTTGGGTCCTTGGAGGTTAGTGACTAAGCTTTTTGGTACCCAAATGGCCTTCTTCTTTGGACCCACAATTGGTGTACCAACAAACTTAGCATGCACACCCTTCTCACCCTTTTGTAGTACATAACAAGAATCAAAAGGAATGTAAGGTACATTAGCAATTTTCTTGTTCTTGTTTATTTTGTTACAATTATGCTCTAGGTGCCCAACTTGCTTGCATTTATTGCAATACCGACCATTGCTCTTCACAAAGCTAGGCTTGTGAGTTGCAAAGGCTTTCTTGCCCTTCTTGGGGGTATAGCCTAATCCCTCTTTGTTGAGAGAAAACCTTTGGCTACCCAAGCACTTTAGCAAGCGGGCCTCACCACCATAGGCCTTGCCTAGGGCGTGAGTGAGCTCATCCACCTCTCTCTTGAGAGTCTCATTCTCAACCTTTAGTGAAACATCACAAGTGATACCAACACTAGAAGTGGAGGTAGAGTTGGTGGTGGTGGATGAAGACCTACAAGAAGAGTTAGTGGTAACAACAATAGGTAGGTTGGGTGAATCTTTAATTAAGTCACATGTTGTGCCCACATCACATGATACAACAACCTTTTCCTTGTTCTCTTCTAACAACAAGGAGTGAGCTTTCTCAAGCTTGGTGTGAGCCTTGCCAAGCTTCTCATGGGCTTCCACTAGCCTCTCATGATTAGCATTGAGCTCATCAAAGGATTGCTCAAGAGCTTTTAACTTCTTGGACAATTCTTTGCACTTCTTGTTTTTAGATTGAATAAGAGAATCGGCTTGTTCTAGCATGTCCATGAGTTGTTCATTAGTGAATTCATTTTCGTCATCACTATCACTATCATATTCATGTTCACTTTCACTTTCACTCTCATCATATTGTACCTTGTGGCCCTTGGCCATGAAGCATGAATGAGTGTCAAAGAGTGATGGCTTGTTGATAGCAATGCTTGCAAGCGCCTTCTTCTTGGATGCCTTGTCATCATCACTAGAATCATCATCCGAAGAAGCATCACTATCCCATGTCACAACATAGGATCCACCCTTCTTCTTCTTCTTGAAGACCATCTTCTTCTCTTTCTTTTCTTTCTTCTCCTTCTTGTTCTTCTTCTCATGCTCATCATTGTCACTATTGTAAGGACAATCCGCCACAATATGATCGGGGCTCTTGCACTTATAGCATAGCCTCACATGCTCCTTGTTCTTGAAGTGATCTCTTCTCTTTCTTGTGTGACAGCCCTTCTTCTTCATCATCTTGCCAAACTTGCGGACGAAGAGTGCTAGTGCTTCATCATCACTATCATCATTGGAGCACTCCTCATCACTTGATTCTTCCTTCTTGGCCTTGCCCTTGTTCTTGCTCTTGGATGAAGAGCTAGCTTTGAATGCTACACTCTTTTTCTTCTTGTCATCATCATCCTTCTTCATGACCTCATCATCATCATTGTCATTGTATTGATCTTCGGTCATGACATCTCCAAGTACCTCATTTAGAGATACACCGGTCAATCCACCTCTAAAGATGATTGTTCTCAATGTCTTGAACCTCTTGGGCAAGCACATCAAGAACTTGTCAATGAAGTCCTCATCCTTCACTTTCTCACCAAGGCCCTTGAGATCATTGATGATGACTTGGAGCCTATAGAACATCTCCGGGATTGACTCATCATCCTTCATCTTGAAGTTTGAAAGCTTGTCCTTGAGCATGTACAACTTGGCACTTTTTACCGTTGTAGTGCCCTCATATGTTTCTTCAAGCCTTGTCCACACTTCACTAGCCTTCTCAAGATCTTTGACTTGCTCAAACACCTTTGAATCAATGCCATTGTATATTGTGTTGAGAGCCATAGTATTGCATTGCTTGTTTGCTCTCTCATTGTCGGTGGGGTTAGCGGGGTCAAGGATCACAAAGTCATTTTCCGTGACTTCCCACACTCTATCATTTATTGATCCAAGGTACATCTTCATTTTTCTCTTCCAATAGTCAAAGGAACTTGTGCCATCAAAGAATGGTGGTTTGCCCCCAACATGGTTGAACACTATTTGAGCCATAATTTGAGCACCAAGGTTGTTAAGCCTTCACAAACGGTGACCACGGCTCCGATACCACTTGAAAGGTCCTAATATGGCTAGAGGGGGGGTGAATAGCCTATTTAAAAATTCTACAAACTCACTAGAGCAAGAGGTTAGTAAATAACAAGGCGAAGCTTTTTGCTCTAGCTCTAAAAGGGGTGTTTGCAAGCCACCTATCCAACAATTCTAGTTGTTAAGATCACTAGGCACACAAGAGCTATGTCACTACTTACACTAGAGAGCTACCTAAA
This sequence comes from Sorghum bicolor, assembly GCF_000003195.3. Taxonomy (NCBI): domain Eukaryota; kingdom Viridiplantae; phylum Streptophyta; class Magnoliopsida; order Poales; family Poaceae; genus Sorghum; species Sorghum bicolor. The sequence goes on along the minus strand of NC_012873.2, from coordinate 18,171,490 downwards.
GTTTCTATATAAGTAAGTAAGCTACTCTAGTTTGTGGGAATGTAAGAGTGAAGGTTTGATCTTTATACCACCGCGTAGAGGGGATGAACCAATCAATAAAATGAAGTCCAATCACCGGGAGAAATCCAATGAACAAACACAATGGAGACAAGCAATTTTTCTCCCAAGGTTCACGTGCTTGCCGGCACGCTACGTCCCCGTTGTGTCGACCAACACTTGGTGGTTCGGTGGCTAAGAGGTGTAGCACGAACCTCGTCCTCACTAGGACACCACAAGAACCTACCCACAAGTGAGGTAGCTCAATGACACGAGCAATCCACTAGAGTTACCTTTTGGCTCTCCGCCGGGGAAGGTACAAGACCCCTCACAATCACCGGGAGATGGCCACGAACAATCACCAACTCGTGCCAATCCTCCTCCGCTGCTCCAAGCCGTCTAGGTGGCGGCAACCACTAAGAGTAACAAGAAAACCGCAGCTAGAACGATCCCCAAGTGCCACTAGATGCAATCACTCAAGCAAATGCACTTGGAATCACTCCCAATCTCACAAAGATGTATAATCTATGAAAGAGATGAGTGGGAGGTGTTTGCTTAGGCTCACAAGGATGTCAAGTATGTTAGAATGCCAAGGGAGTCAGCCCCAAGCCGGCCAAACACGTATTTATAACCCTTCAAACAAATAGAGCCGTTGGCTGTTTCACTGGGCGAATATCGGGGTCACCGGACGCTCTTAAAGGGGCACCGGACGCTCAACACCAGCGTCCGGTGCTCCAACATCAACCGCGTGTCAGAGTCTAACGGTAACCTGCTGAGCACCGGACGCTGAGCAAGTTAGCACCGGACGCGTCCGGTGCACACCGGACTCATACGCAGAGAGCTCCACAAACTCGCAGGGTCACCGGACGCAAGCCACCGGACGCACCCTTAGCGTCCGGTGCTCACCGGACCCATGCGCAGAGAGGGTCGCAAAACGCCCGCTCACCGGACGCTCAAGCCAGAGCCAGCGTCCGGTGACTATCATCCGGTGCCTTACCCTAGCTGGGCCAGGCACTGTTTGCACCGGACGCTCAGACGCAGCGTCCGGTGCTCCAGAAGCCAGCGTCCGGTGAGTGTTTTCTCAGCGAGAAACACTCCCGTGACTTCTCCAAATTTTCCACCGGCGCAATAGAAAAAATGCACTTCATTTTCTCGAAAAGCGCCGAATCCCGCCGAGCTTGCGAGGCGGGAGGGAGAGAGGAACCCATCCTCTCTCTACCCTCCAAACTCCACCTCCTTCTCAAAGTGTGCCAACACCACAATGTGTAAACCAACAAGTGTGCACGTGTGTTAGCATTTTCACAAACAATTTCTTTGAAGGAGTTAAGTTAGCTCACTAGGTTCTAAATGCATGCACATGAACAATGACACCTAGTGGCACTTGATAACCGCTTAGCCAGAGAATTCCCCTCTTTATAGTACGGCTATCTATCCTAAATGTGATCACACCCTCTATGGTGTCTTGATCACCAAAACCAAAACCCTAAGCAATACCTTTGCCTTGATCTCCATAGGGTTTTGTTTTTCTCTTTCTTCTTTTGCAAGTTGAGCACTTGATCATCTTGTGGTCATCACCATCATCACCATGATCATCACTTGCTCCATCACTTGGCATGTACCAACCTCATTAAGTCTACACACACATAGCATAAAGGTTAGTACTAGGGTTTCATCAATTATCCAAAACCAAACTAGGGCTTTCACCCGACCCCTTCGTCCGGGCAGCAAGGCCAAGCGGGTGATCAGCCCGAGCAGTAGGCCAATAGGGTAGTCTGTAGGAGTAGACTAGTGACCGCCCATCGGGGTATTTATTGTAAACTTTGTATGTAAAGTTTGTAATAAAGTTTGCTTCTGTCATGACTGTTATTTTGAGCGCTGTAAAGTTATCTGAGTGACGTGTCACTGTGTTTGATTCGTAGTCGTTAAGAGTTTCCGTCGCAGAGGACATTGTTGCTCTTCGGCGAAAGCTCTACGTGTAAACAAAGTATAGCCAAAAAGAAAAACTTTTATTATTGCCAACTATAAGAGACTTACAAGTAAAAAGTTACTAGAACTTATGGATAAAATCGGCGCAGTTTGTCTATATGCCAAGAGTTAGGCACGCGTGTTCCGTCTGGATATGCCAATCTGTAGGATGTGGCTCGTATGACTTCGGCAACGACAAAGGGTCCTTCCCAGGGAGTGGATAGCTTGTGCATTCCTTCCTGGCTCGTTTTCCATCTGAGTACCAGATCGCCGACCACGAAAGAACGGTCCTTGACGTTCCTGTTCGGAGGCATGAATTTAGACGTTTTTCTTCCATGCAGTTAATTTCGAGCTCCCTGGCGTCGTCGGCTGCTGACTGGTCGAAGTTTTCAATTCTAGGAGAACCGAAGGTTATATCAGACGGCAGAACTGCCTCGGTGCCGTAAACCATGAAGTAGGGTGACACTCCCGTGTTCCGACTAGCCTGAGTTCGGAGACCCCAAACCACAGCCGGTAACTCTTTCATCCATCGACCAGGTGCTCTGTCGTTCTCGGTGTACAACATTTTCTTTAGGGCGTCGATAATCATTCCGTTCGCACGTTCAACTTGGCCATTTGCCCGTGGGTGAGCTACTGACACGTATTTTATGACTATGCCTCTGTCATCGCAGAAGTCCCAAAATGTGGTGCCAGTGAACTGAGTACCCAGGTCGGTGATTATACTGTTTGGGATCCCGAATCTGTGTATGATTTGATTGAGGAACTCCACGGCCTTCTCGGAGGTTGCTTTGACCAGTGGCATGTATTCAATCCATTTTGAGAACTTGTCGATTAATACGAAAACGAACTTGAAGTTGCCAGGGGCCGGTTTAAATGGCCCGATCATGTCGAGCCCCCAGCAGGCGAAAGGCCAGGACGTGGGATAGTTTGAATCTCATGAGCAGGTACGTGGGTCCTTTTAGCGAAGAACTGACATCCCTCACAATGTTGGACCAGTTTTTCTGCGTCGTTGACCGCGGTTGGCCAATAAAAACCTTCTCGGAAAGCTTTCCCGACTAGTGTTCTGGAGGCAGCATGATTGCCGCAGGATCCGGCGTGTATGTCGTCTAGGAGCTTGATGCCATCATCCTGGGATATGCATTTGAGCAGCATTTCAGAACTTGCATTTTTTCGCATAAGTTTGCCGTCCACCAGTATGTAATTCTTTGATCGTCGAATGAGGCGCTCGTTCTCTGTTTTATCCTAAAAGCCTGACCCGTCTGATATATATCTGATGAACGGGGTGCGCCAATCTCGGCTACTGGTTGTCGGAGTAACGTCGTCTATGAGCATTGCCTCAATAGGTTGCTTTTCGGCCGGGTTTTTGCCCACGCTTGGCTCATGGATATCCTGGACAAAAACACCTCGCGGGATCTGGGCCCGATATGACCCTAATTTTGACAACGCATCTGCTGCCTGGTTCTTGTCCCGGACCATGTGGATGTATTCTATGCCATAGAAGTTGGTTTCCCACTTGCGAATTTCTTTACAGTAGAGATCCATCTTCTCGTGGGTTGCGTCCCATTCCTTGTTGAGTTGGTTGATAACTAAAGCGGAGTCGCCATAGACATAAAGGCGTTTGACTCCTAACTCAACCGCTAAGCGTATGTCATGAAGGCATGCTTCGTACTCGGCGACGTTGTTTGATGCCGGAAAAAGGATCCTAAGGACATAGCGCAGTTTGTCCTTGTTGGGCGACACGAAAAATATCCCAGCGCCGGCGCCGTTGATGTTTAAGGACCCGTCGAAGAACATCGACCAGTGGTCGGAGACGTCTGGAACGGGAGGCTCGTTGAGATCCGTCCACTCTGCGATGAAATCGACCAGGGCTTGAGACTTGACTGTGGTGCGGCTCTGGAACTCCAGGGAGAATGGGCATAATTCCATTGCCCATTTTACAATTCTGCCGTTGGCGTCTTTATTGCGCAGGATATCCCCAAGAGGGAAACTGGTGGTTACCAAGACTCGATGGCCGTCGAAGTAATGCTTTAGCTTTCTTGACGTTATTAGAATGGCGTATATGAGCTTCTGTATTTGCGGATATCTGGCCTTGGACTCGTTTAGGACTTCGCTTATGAAGTAAACGGGTCTCTAGACCTTATAGACGTGACCTGGCTCGTCTCACTCGACCACTATTGCCGTCGAAACAACCCTGTCGGTTGCAGCAATGTAAAGCAGTAGGTCTTCATTGGGCTGAGGCGCTGTGAGAATAGGCGGTGAAGTGAGGAAAGTCTTAAGCTGGGTGAACGCAGCATCAGCCTCTTCTGTCAAGGAGAATTTTTCTGACGCCTTCAAGAGTTTGAAGAATGGGAGGCCTTTTTCTCCTAGTCTTGAGATGAAGCGGCTGAGAGCGGCCATACATCCGGTGAGCTTTTGAATATTCTTAACGTTCTTAGGTGGTCGCATGTCAAGTACTGCTTTTACTTTTGAAGGATTTGGCCGTATGCCGTCGCGACTGACGACGTTGCCGAGCAGTAGACCGGAGGGGACACCAAAAATGCACTTTTTGGGGTTAAGCTTCCACTTGTACCTGTTTAGCGCCTGAAAGGTTCGGTCTAAGTTGTCGATTAGGGTGCTTGCATCCCCTGTCTTAACGACGACGTCATCTACATAGGCCTCGACGAGGTCATCACGAATCTCGTCGTGGAGGCATTGCTGGATGACCCTTTGATAGGTGGCTCCGGCATTTTTGAGTCCGAATGACATGGTCGTGTAGCAGTATGCGCCGAAAGGAGTAATGAAAGACGTTTTGATTTGATCGTCTTCCTTTAGCGAGATCTGGTGATAACCAGAGTAGCAGTCTAGAAAGGAGAGGAGTTCGCATCCGGCCGTTGAGTCGACCACCTCGTCGATGCGAGGGAGACCAAAAGGATCTTTAGGACAGTGTTTATTGAGATCAGTGTAATCAATGCACATTCTCCATTCATTATTCATTTTGCATACACGAACCGGATTGGCAAGCCAATCGGGATGATACACTTCTTTTATAAATCCGACTGCTAGAAGCCGTGTTATTTCTGTCCTAATAGCCTCCTTTTTGTCACGAGCGAACCGTCATAGCTTTTGCTTGATGGGTCTTGCGGTCTTCGAGACGTTTAAGGAGTGCTTGATCAGGTTTCGTGGGACGCCGGGCATGTATGCGGGTTTCCATGCGAAAACGCTCACGTTGTCCCTTAGAAACCTGACGAGCGCGTCTTCCTATTTGGGGTCCAGATTGGCCCCGATGAGGGCTGTCTTCTCGGGGCTGCCGTCGACCAGTTGTACTTCTTTATACTTCTTGGATTTTGAATTCTTTCTGGCGGTCTCCTGCTCGGGTAGTTGGAGCTGGTCGCGAGGTAGCTGTGCGGCTTGGGTTGCTGTTTCTGCCATGCGTATTGAGAGATCAATTGCTTCGGTGATCTTGAAGCTCTCCTCTTTGCAAGTATATGCAGTGTAGACATTGCCTCTGATGGTTAGGACACCCTTCTCCGTAGGCATTTTGAGGACCAGGTATGAGTAATGTGGGACTGCCATGAACTTTGTCAGCGATGGTCGGCCCAGTATAGCGTGGTAGGTCCCATCGAAGTCGGCGACCACAAAGTTGACGAACTCTGTTCGAAAGTGGTCGGGCGTACCGAATTGGACAGGCAATGTTATCTGTCTGAGGGGCACTGAACTCTGACCTGGCAAGACTCCCCAGAATTGAGCATCGTAGGGTTTTAATTGTGCCGGAGATATCTTGAGAGCGGGCAGGCTGTTGCGGAAGAGGATGTCAATGGAGCTTCCTCCGTCCACGAGCACGCGCTCGAATCTGATGCTGCTGATACAAGGGTCCAATAATAGAGGGAAACGACCTGGCTCCGGGATAGCGGCCCACTGATCCTTCCTGCTGAAAGAGATTTCCCTGTGCGACCAGGGAGGAAATTTTGGATCGGCGATCAGCCCATCAGTGCTGTCTATGTTGAGGCAGGCTCTCTTTAAGAGCTTTCTTTCTCGTTTAGACTCGATGGAGACCTTGCCTCCAAAGATGGAATGGACCACGTCAGTAGGGCTGACATACTGGTGTCGTGGGTCCCTATCCTGGTCTTCGTCCTCGTCTTCGTGATCGCGCCCGTCTTGTTTCCCGTTTTTCTTGGAGGGATCGTCTTGAGCTGCTCGCCGCGTATAGATGCTTTTGAGGACGCGGCATTCTTCCATGGTGTGGTTGGATTTTGGATGCAGTTGGCATGGTCCCTTCAACGTCTTGTTGTTGTCTTCTTGGTAATCCCGCCGTCCGTTGGGTCGCTTGACCGTATTCACCTCGTGGTCGTGATCGCGAGGGCGCTTGCCTCTGAAATCGTCGCGGTTGTCGCGGCGCCTGTCCCAGCCTTCTCTGTGGTCCCGGTTGTCAGGGCGGCGATGGTTCCTGCTGTCGAAACGGCCGCGACTGTCGTCACGCCGAGAAGGCTGGTCGGCACCTCTGGTGTCATCTCGGATGAGTTTTTCTGCGTCATCGGCGTCAGCATAATTTTTGGCCGTGGCTAGAAGCTTTGTCATCGTTGTGGCCTTTTGCGTAGTAGCTTGTTTCTCAGTGCTTCGTGGAAACGCAGCCCCTTGATGAAAGCAGATATAGCCTCGTCGTGGGAAATCTTCGGGATCTTTAGGCGCATATCCGAGAATCGTCGTATGTAGTCACGCAGAGGCTCGTTTTTCCTATCCCTTATCCTTTCGAGGTCGAACTTGTTCCCAGGCTGCTCGCAGGTGGCGATGAAGTTGTCGATGAAGGCTTGGCATAGTTCTTCCCAGGAGTCGAAAGAGTCCTCGGGCAGGCCTAGGAGCCACTGGTGACCAGCCTGGTCGAGGACTACTGGAAAGTAGTTGGCCATGACGTGCTCATCTCCTGCTGCCGATCGGACGGCGATCTCGTAAAGAGTGATCCAATTCTCTGGGTTTTCCTTGCCGTCATATTTTTTGAGTTTCTCAAGCTTGAAATTTCGCTGCCACACGACCTGGCGGAGGTGTGAAGTGAACTGCTTCAGGCCCGAGGGGCCGTGCGTTGCATCGTACTCAATACGATGCAAGTTTTCGTGAACTGCCCTCTCTGTGGCGCGCCTGTTGATACGGTCCCGGGCGTCTTTGGGAGGGATGTTGTATCGAAGATCCCTGTACTGGTTTACTTCTTGACCACGCATGCGATTCTGCTCGCGGTGACCGCCAGCGTCCCGACCGCCGTCGTCACGCCGTGAATCTTTTCGATGATTGTTGGGAGAACGGCTGCGGTGGTGCCTGCTGGGCTGCGGTGAGGTCCGGCTGCGGTGAGTCAGGTCGGAGGTGGCCTCCGTATAGGATACGGCTTGGACTCTTTTGAGCAGAGTGGCTGTCTGTCCCATCGCGGCGATCAGATGTGCTCGAACGCTGGTTCGGACGCCCTGGCACTCGGGAGTATCAGGGAGCCGATCTAAATTGGCCATGGCGACAGCCACATTGGCGCTTGGCGTTTTATAAACTGGCTGATCCCCGACCATGTCGAAAGCGTCGCTGAGATTATGCGGCGGGATTTGACGTTCCTCGCCCGTGCGTCGTCGGGCGCGATCGGTGTTACGCTGCTCGCGGAGCTGCCTCTGCTCGTCTGTTTCTCCATCGACGACCGGCTCGTCAGCGCTGACATTGAAAACAATGTCTCCTCGCCGGGGTGGGAAGACCGGGAAACGTGAGAAGCCCAGAGGATGTGAAGGCAAATCCAGGTCGTAGTCCTCGTCTTCGGAGTCTATGACCTCGGTGGGGACGGAACCAGTGCTCGAATTTGTGCTGGAAGCCTGGCTGTCCCGTAGTTCTCGGATCACCACCATGTTGACGTAGTGACGAGCTGGTCGACCGTTTCGTTTCGGCGTCCAACCCGCCTTGTTGAAAAGGGATTGGATGTGCCGTGAGTAGAGAGAGGCCGAGTTGTTCAGACCGCAAGGATAATCCTCCTCCACGTTAGCCTCGAGCTTGATGGATCGTCCTGAGGGAGTTGAGGTTATCGTCAGAGACGTTCCCAGCCGTTCGTGTGTAACGACACGAGTTGGTCGGCGGGAGTTGAAAAAATCCGTTAGAGCGGCTCGATCAGGTTGGCGCAAGATCCCATCTACTAGTTGGGAAGCTTCAAGTAGCTTGGAATCAGCGCGATCAAGTGCTTGGAGAAGGTCCGAGCAGTCGATCTTCTTCCCCTTGTAGCGCGGGAGTGGTGGTCGGGCGCTTGGTGCCGTCCTCCGAGTGGTCGGAGCCGACGTCATCCCAGATTAGATCTGGGTTCCTTCTGAAACCATGGTTGTGAGACCACCGCTGCGCGTCGTCCACGTGATCTGGCCGATGGTGAACGTGAGGCCTTCAGGCACGGCCGCGGAAGCTGGAACTATGACCATCTTGTTCGCGGGAGAAGTTGTACGCACACCCCCTACCTGGCGCGCCACTGTCGACGAAAGCTGGTCGGCAGTCTACCCTGGGGTATGCCCACGGTAGTAGTTTATCGGTAGACGGTGCGCAAACTACGAACTTGATGGTGACGCAAGACACGGACAAGCTTTTTATCCAGGTTTGGCCGCCGAGTTGGCATAATACCTACGTCCTGCGTCTGATTGTATTGGATTGAGAGAATAATATATTCTAGGGGGGTCCCTTGCCCCTCCTTATATAGTCTGGAGGGCAAGGTTACAGATCTGGAAACTAATCCTAGTCGGTTACAATTTCCATAGATAGTTGTGGGGGTATAAACCCCTATACCCTTACGGCTAGACTTCGGCCAGGAGGCTTGGCCCATTACGAGACGAGTTCAAGGCTTGATCCGACAACCTGGAGTTTCGCGCAAGGAAACAAGATGTGGAGATCAAGCAGGATTCTAGTCGGTTAGAATAGGAATTGATATCGAATTATCCATGGCAATTGTAACCGACTAGGATTAGTTTCCGGATCTGTAACCCTGCCCTCCAGACTATATAAGGAGGGGCAAGGGACCCCCCTAGGACACATCATATTCTCTCAACACAAATCAATACAACCAGACGCAGGACGTAGGTATTACGCCAACTCGGCGGCCGAACCTGGATAAAAAGCTTGTCCGTGTCTTGCGTCACCATCGAGTTCGTAGTTTGCGCACCGTCTACCGATAAACTACTACCGTGGGCATACCCCAAGGTAGACTGCCAACCAGCTTTCGTCGACAGTGGCGCGCCAGGTAGGGGGTGTGCGTGCAACTTTTCCGGCGAACAAGATGGTCACGATCCCAGCTTCCGCGACCGTGCCCGAAGGCCTCACGTTCACCGTCGGCCAGATCACGTGGACGACGTGCAGCGGCGGCTTCGCGACCACGGTTCCGAAAGAGATCCAGATCCAATCTGAGATCATGCCGTCTCCGACCACACGCGTGACGGCACCAAGCTCCCGACCACCGTTCCCGCTCTACAAGGGAAAGGAGATCGACTGCTCGGACCTCCTCCAAGCGCTCGATCGCGCTGACTCCAAGCTACTCGAAGTCTCCCAACTAATAGATGGAGTTCTGCGCCGGCCCGACCAAGCTGCTCGAGCCGATTTTTCGAAACTCTGCCGTCCAACTCGTGTCGCCACACACGAACGGCAGGGAACGTCCCTGACGATAACCTCAACCCCCTCAGGACGATCCATCGAGCTCAAAAAGGAAGACTATCCTTGCGGCCTGAACAACTCGGCCTCTGTTTACTCACAGCATGTCCAATCCGTTTTCAGCAAAGCGGGCTGGTCGCCGACAAGGAACAATCGTCACCATGTCAACATGGTGACCATCCGAGAGCTACGGGACGGCCAGGTTTCCAGCACCAACTCAAGCACCGGCTCCGTCCCCACTGAGGTTATAAACACCGAAGACGAGGGCTACGACCTGGATTTTCCTTCACACCCTCCGGGTTTCGACCGATTCCCGATATTCCCCCCCCCCGGCGAGGGGATATCGTGTTCAATGTCAGCGCCGACGAACCAGCTGTTGACGGAGAAACAGATGACCAGAGGCAACTCCGCGAACAGCGTAACGCCGACCGCGCCCGACGGCGTGCGGACGAGCAACAACAGATGCCACCAAGTAACCTCAACGATGCCTTTGACATGGTCGGGGACCAGCCGGTCTACAAAACTCCAAGCGCCAACGTGGCTGTCGCCATGGCCAACCTGGATCGGCTTCCTGACACCCCCGAATGCCAGGGAGTCCGGACCAGCATCCGAGCACACCTGATCGCCGCAATGGGACAGACAGCCACTCTGCTCAAGAGAGTCCAGGACGTTTCTCATACGGAAGCCGCCTCCGACCAGACTAATCGTAGCCGGGCCTCACCCAGCAGGCGTCGCCACAGCCGCTCCCCCGACAACCATCGAGGGGACTCACGGCGCGACGATGGTGGTCGGGACGCCGATGGCCGCTGCCGGCAGAACCGCGCACGCGGCCAAGAAGAAAATCAACACAGGGATCTCCGCCACAACATCCCTCCCAAAGATGCCCGGGACCGCATCAACAGGCGCGCCGCAGAGAGGGCAGTCCACGAAAACCTGCGCCGCATCGAGTACGATGCAACTCACGGTCCTCCGGGCCTAAGGCAGTTCTCCTCACACCTCCGCCAGGTCGTGTGGCCCCGCAATTTCAAACTCGAAAAACTTAAAAAATATGACGGCAAGGAAAATCCAGAGAACTGGATCACTCTCTATGAAATCGCCGTCCGATCAGCGGCAGGAGATGAGCACGTCATGGCTAACTACTTCCCCGTAGTCCTCGACCAGGCTGGTCATCAGTGGCTTCTCGGCTTGCCCGAGGACTCCTTCGACTCTTGGGAAGAGCTACGACAGGCTTTCATCGACAACTTCATCGCCACATGCGAGCAGCCCGGAAACAAGTATGACCTTGAAAGGATAAGAGACAGGAAGAACGAACCTCTGCGCGATTACATCCGACGATTCTCGGATATGCGCCTCAAAATCCCGAAGATTTCTCATGACGAGGCCATATCAGCCTTTATCAAGGGCCTGCGTTTCCATGAAGCGCTAAGGAACAAGCTGTTGCGTAAGCGCCCATCAACGGTAGCAGAGCTCCTCGCCACGGCCAAAAATTACGCCGATGCTGATGACGCAGAAAAACTAATCCGAGACGATGCGAGATGCTCCGACCAGCCCTCCCGGCGAGATGACGGTCGTGGTCGCTACGACAACAGAAATCACCGCCGCTCCGACAACCGCGATCACCGAGAGGGTTGGGATCGGCGGCGCGACAGCCGCGATGACTTCAGAGGAAAGCGCCCTCGCGAATACGACCACGAAGTAAATACGGTCAAACGTCCCAATGGACGACGGGACTACCAAGACGACTACAACAAAACGTTGAAGGGACCGTGCCAGCTACACCCAAAGTCTAACCACACCATGGAGGAGTGCCGTGTCCTCAAAAGTATCTATACACGGCGGGCTGCCCAAGAGGACACCGCCAAGAAAAATAACAAGCGCGACGGGCACGACCACGAAGATGAGGATGAGGACCAAGACAGGGACCCCCGACACCAATACGTCAGCCCCACCGACGTGGTCCACTCCATTTTCGGAGGCAAGGTCTCCACTGAGTCCAAGCGAGAAAGAAAGCTGTTAAAGAGAGCCTGCCTCAACATAGACAGCACGGACGGGCTGATCGCAGATCTGAAATTTCCCGCGTGGTCCCACAGGGAGATCTCGTTCAGCAGGAAGGACCAGTGGGCCGCTATCCTAGAGCCGGGTCGTTTCCCACTGATTCTTGATCCCTGCATCAATAGCATCAGATTCGAGCGCGTGCTCGTGGACGGGGGAAGCTCCATTGACATCCTCTTCCGCAACAGCCTGCCCGCCCTCAAGATATCACCGGCGCAACTAAAACCTTACGACGCCCAGTTCTGGGGTGTTTTGCCAGGACAAAGTTCGGTGCCCCTCGGACAGATAACATTGCCTGTCCAATTCGGCACACCCGATCACTTCCGGACGGAGTTCATCAACTTCGTAGTCGCGGACTTTGACGGGACCTACCACGCCATACTGGGCCGCCCATCGCTGACAAAGTTCATGGCAGTCCCGCATTACTCATACCTAGTGCTTAAGATGCCCACGGAGAAGGGTGTCCTAACCGTCAGAGGCAACGTCTACACTGCGTACACCTGCGAAGAAGAAAGCTTCAAGATCACCGAGGCAATTGACCTCTCAATCCGCATGGCGGAAACAGCAAACCAAGCCGCACAGCTGCCCCCCGACCAGCTCCGATTACCTGAGCAGGAGACAGCCAGAAAGAATTCGAAATCCAAGGAGTACAAAGAAGTGCAGCTGGTCGAAGGCAACCTCGAGAAGACAGCCCTCATCGGGGCTAACCTGGATCCAAAATAGGAAGACGCGCTCGTCAGGTTTCTAAGGGACAACGTGAGCGTTTTCGCATGGAAACCCGCAGACATGCCCGGCGTCCCACGAAACCTAATCGAGCACTCCTTAAACGTCTCGAAGACCGCAAGACCAATCAAGCAAAAACTGCGACGGTTCGCTCGTGACAAAAAGGAGGCTATTAGGACAGAAATAACACGGCTTCTAGCAGCCGGATTCATAAAAGAAGTGTATCATCCCGATTGGCTCGCCAATCCGGTTCTTGTACGCAAAAAGAATAATGAATGGAGAATGTGCGTTGATTACACCGATCTCAACAAACACTGTCCTAAAGATCCTTTTGGTCTTCCTCGCATCGACGAGGTGGTCGACTCAACGGCCGGATGCGAACTCCTCTCCTTTCTAGATTGCTACTCTGGTTATCACCAGATCTCGTTGAAGGAAGAAGATCAGATCAAAACATCCTTCATCACACCCTTCGGCGCATACTGTTACACTACCATGTCTTTCGGACTTAAAAACGCCGGGGCCACTTATCAAAGGGCCATCCAGCAATGCCTCCACGACGAGATTCGCGATGACCTCGTCGAGGCCTATGTGGACGACGTGGTCGTAAAAACAAGGGACGCGAGCACCCTAATCGACAACTTAGACCGAACCTTCAAGGCACTCAATAGGTACAAGTGGAAGCTCAACCCCAAGAAATGCATTTTCGGCGTTCCTTCCGGTCTACTGCTCGGCAACGTCGTCAGTTGCGACGGCATACGACCAAACCCTTCAAAAGTCAAAGCCGTACTCGACATGCGACCACCGAAGAACGTCAAGGATATTCAGAAGCTAACCGGATGCATGGCCGCCCTCAGTCGTTTCATCTCAAGGCTGGGAGAAAAAGGCCTCCCTTTCTTCAAACTACTGAAAGCGTCAGAAAAATTCTCTTGGACAGAAGAAGCCAATGCTGCGTTCACTCAGCTTAAGACCTTCCTCACTTCACCGCCTGTCCTCACAGCGCCTCAGCCCAATGAAGACCTACTCCTTTACATTGCTGCAACCGACAGGGTTGTTTCCACGGCAATAGTGGTCGAGCGAGATGAACCAGGTCACGTCTTCAAGGTCCAGAGACCCGTTTACTTCATAAGTGAAGTTTTAAACGAATCCAAGGCCAGGTACCCACAAATACAGAAGCTTATATACGCCATCCTGATAACGTCAAGAAAGCTGAAGCACTACTTCGACGGCCATCGAGTCCTGGTGACAACCAGCTTTCCTCTCGGGGACATCCTGCGCAATAAAGACGCCAATGGCAGAATCGTGAAATGGGCAATGGAATTATGTCCATTTTCCCTAGAGTTCCAGAGTCGCACCACTGTCAAGTCTCAAGCCCTGGTCGATTTCATTGCCGAATGGACGGATCTCAACGAGCCTTCCGTTCCAGATGTCTCAGACCACTGGTCAATGTTCTTTGATGGGTCCTTGAACATCAACGGTGCAGGCGCTGGGATATTGTTCGTATCACCAAACAAGGACAAACTCCGCTACGTCCTTCGGATTCCTTTTCCGGCGTCAAACAATGTCGCCGAATACGAAGCATGCTTACATGGCGTACGACTAGCCGTTGAACTGGGGGTCAAGCGCCTCTATGTCTACGGCGACTCCGCTTTGGTCATCAACCAGCTCAACAAGGAGTGGGACGCAACCCACGAGAAGATGGATCTCTACTGCAAAGAAATTCGCAAATGGGAAACTAACTTCTATGGCATAGAGTACATCCACGTGGTCCGGGATAAGAACCAAGCAGCAGATGCGTTGTCAAAGTTAGGCTCATCTCGGGCCCAAATCCCGCGGGGTATTTTCGTCCAGGACATCCATGAGCCGAGCGTAGGCTCCCCACTGGTCGACAAACAACCCACCGAGGCAATGCTCATAGATGACGCCACTCCGACAAACGGTGGGCGTGACTGGCGTACCCCGTTCATCAAATACATATCAGACGGGACAGGCTTTCAGGACAAAACAGAGAACGAGCGTCTCATCCGACGATAAAAGAACTACATCCTGGTCGACGGAAAACTCATGCGGAAAAACGCAAGCTCCGAAGTACTGCTCAAGTGCATACCCCAAGATGATGGTATCAAGCTCTTGGAAGACATACACGCCGGATCCTGCGGCAACCACGCCGCATCTAGAACACTGGTCGGAAAGGCTTTCCGAGCAGGTTTTTATTGGCCAACCGCGGTCAGCGACGCAGAAAAACTGGTTCGGCATTGCGAAGGATGTCAGTTTTTCGCTAAGAGGACCCACGTACCTGCCCATGAAATTCAAACCATCCCGTCGTCTTGGCCCTTTGCTTGCTGGGGGCTCGACATGATCGGACCATTTAAACCAGCCCCGGGCAATTTCAAGTTTGTCTTCGTGTTAATCGACAAGTTCTCCAAGTGGATTGAATACATGCCCCTGGTCAAGGCAACCTCCGAGAAGGCTGTGGAGTTCCTCAATCAAATCATACACAGATTCGGCATTCCGAACAGCATAATCACCGACCTGGGCACTCAGTTTACTGGCACCACTTTTTGGGATTTCTGCGATGACAGAGGCATAGTCATAAAATATGTGTCAGTGGCACATCCACGTGCCAACGGTCAAGTTGAACGTGCTAACGGAATGATCGTTGACGCCCTAAAGAAAAGGCTGTACACAGAAAACGACAGAGCACCCGGTCGATGGATGAAAGAATTGCCGGCTGTGGTCTGGGGCCTCCGAACTCAGACCAGTCGAAACACAGGGGTGTCTCCCTACTTCATGGTGTACGGTGCAGAGGCGGTCTTGCCGTCCGATATACACTTTGGATCTCCTAGAATCGAGCACTTCGACCAGGCGGCCGCCGACAATGCTAGAGGACTCGAAATCAATTGCATGGAGGAAAAGCGTTTAGTGTCGTGTCTCCGAATAGCAAAATATCTCGCAGCAGTCAGGCGATACTACAACAGGAATGTCAAGGACCGTTCTTTCGTGGTCGGCGATCTGGTGCTTCGATGGAAAACAAGCCAGGAGGGAATGCACAAGCTATCCACTCCCTGGGAAGGACCCTTCGTGGTGACCGAGGTCACACGACCTACGTCCTACAGATTGGCATACCCAGACGGAACACGAGTGCCTAACTCTTGGCACATCGACAAACTGCGACGTTTCTATCCATAAAGTTTTAATGACTTTCTTTTGTAAGTATCTTATAATTTTTGATAATGAAATTCTCTATTTTTGGCCCATACCTTGTCACACACAGCACTCGGCAAAATTCCTGCAACGGATGCTCTTAGCGACAACCAAGACAAATACGGTGACACGTCACTCAGATATTCTTACAGCGCTCAAAACAACAGTCATGACAAAAAGCAAACTTTATTACAAACTTTACATACAAAGTTTACAATAAATACCCTGACGGGCAAACACTAGTCTATTCCTACAGACTACTTTATTGGCCTGGCTGCTCGGGCTGATCACCCGCCTGGCCCTGCTGCCCGGACGAAGGGGTCGGGGCCACCGGCGCCTGGCTGGTCGAGACCGCAGGCGTCGACCGCCCATCTCCCGCAACGGACGCGCCCGACAACTCCCTGGCCGACCTATCTGAGCTCGGCTGGTCTGGAGGAGTGGCCGTCCCGCACAGATTGATGTCGCCGATCACTGTCGACGACAAGTCCAGCAGATTACCCCGAAGATCGTCCGCTTCCTGTGGGCCGACTTCCTTCGGGTACCCCTTCTCCAGCCTACTCAAGTCGACCAGGGCGTAGTGGGCGCGCACCATGCTGAGGATATGCGCGCCGGCAAACTCCCCGGCGTCCTTCACAAACTGCTGGAGCCAGTCCCACGCCCGTTGCGCCTTCTCGACCGGGGTCAACTGCGGCGCGCGGGGCTGGCTCTCCGGGAGCTCGGGACTGATCAGGTCTAGGACCGGGGACACTCCTTTCCAGATCCTGCAACAGTTAACCTTCCAGGAGTCCCGGTCCTTGATCAGGTCATCCAGGTGCTTTTTGGTGTTCGCCTTGAGCACTGCAAACGAAACGAAACGTTACTTTCGGCATACCAGACAAATAAAGGGGCAGGCAGCAACCAACAAGGCGGCACCCATTACCAGATAGCTCCCGGTCTTTTCGACCCAATTCCTTTTCTGCTCGCCGCCCGGACTCCAGCGCACCGGCGAGCTGTTGGCTGAGCTGCTCCTTCTCTTGTTGGAGGCTCGCCACCTCCTCCTCCAAGTCTGCGTGAATCCTAAACTGGTCAGCAAAGCAAACTATACAAGTACACGAAGCTGCTCGGAGCGTGCGACTAACCTTCCTGCAGCCGGTACTGGTCGGCCAGACGACGAGCGAGGTCGAGACGACGCTCCTTTTCGGCACTCATCTCGACCACCTTCTCCCCGACCTCCGCGCGCAACCGGTCTACCTCCGCGGCAAGGGCCTTGTTCTCGGCCATGACACCTTCTATCTGGTCAAAGCACCGTTTCCGGTACTTCGCCGTTTTCATTACGTCCTACAAAGCAAGCATATAACGACCATGCAAGACAAGGCAAAAGAATGCGCAACAGTACAAAGAGCCGCTTACCTTGACTTCGTCGACAAGGCGCTTGGCCGCGCGCTCCACCCTGGCGGCCTCTTCGGTCTCGGCGAGCTCCTCATGACCGATAAAGTGATCCCCGCGTTGGCGCCACACATACACGTGTTGGCGGCCATCACGGGGACGACCCTCGATCTCTTCCACCTCGTCATCGGAGGCCGCCCGGGTTTCCTCCTCCTGTGCTGCGTCACCCCCGGTGGTGGTCCCAGGCATTACTGGCCCTTGGACCAGACCTGGGGAGCCCGCAGCCGAAGAGGCTCCTGCTCGGGGCGGCGGGGGGACTTCACTCCCCCCGGCAGGAGGAGCGGTCGGAGATCTTCCCTTCTCTGAGGAGTCAGTTGGGGGAGCCTCTCCAGCCCTGGTCGGGCTGCTTGTTGTAGTCGGCGCCGCGCTTGGGAGCCCCTCGGTGCTCCCAGGCGCGACTGCAGCTGTTGGCTGCTCTGCGGTCTGGGGGGCCGCATCCCCAGAACCGCGGGCAGGCTCGCCCGTTCCCTGGCTGGCAGTTTGGCCAGGGTCGACATCCGATGCCGCACTACGGGAACAAAAGTTAAAAAAAAAAGAGAGAGAGGAGTCCAAAATACGTAAGTCGAACACTTACAGGTCTAACCGATGGTGGGTCGCGGTGAACCTCCTCCTTGCCCGGCCGGTCGGCACCTGTGCCCCCGTCTCGGCAACTTGCGGGGCAGCGGCGCCGCTGGCCACTCGATCAGTGGCGACCGGCGCAGTGTCTGGGCGGCTCCGAGGCCGGCGGACCAACGACGGTGCAGCCTCCTCGTCGTCGTCGTCGTCGATGATCCGCACGAGCCGACGACGCTTCGGTGCTTGGCTGCTCTCCGCCGGTAGATCTGCCGGCAGCTCCGGTGTCGGCAAGGGATCTGCCGGCAATGGCCTTTTCCCCGCTACCCTCTCCTCGGAGGTCGGGACGGGGCGGGCTCGGTCTTCCTCACTGCTGGTGTAATGAGTACACCGAGCAGCGTCCTCCTCTAGCGGGACCTCTCCCACCGGATTTTCCATCCCCGGTGCCAGTGATACATACACTGCGTACCGGTCGACATCACCGACCTGCAAAAGCAACAAAGATGAGTCAACTGCAGACGATATACGAATGATCAAACAGAATCTGCTACATACCTTTGGCGCTGGTCGTCCTAATTTGAAGGCTTGCACCCGATCACTGCCACGGATGAAGCCTCCGTCCGCAAAGTTAAACAGCTCGTTTAACAGCTGTTGTACCTCCGCTTTCTCCAAGATCTCCGACCGCATCCTGGTCGGGTCTGCGCTTCCGGCATACTCGTACGCCGAGTGCACCCTCTTCTGGCAGGGCATCACCCGGCGGCAAATGAAGTTGCCGACCACGCCAAGCCCGTCCAGGCGCGACCAGTCGATCAGCTTCATGAGATCCGCCACTGGTCCGTCGAACTCCGGGCGGTCGGTCCAGCTCGTCCTCTTCTCAGGAATGTATCCAACGTCGCAGAACGTGGAGCTGCCCGGTTCCTCCCTGATGTAGAACCACTTCCTGTACCATTCGGTCAAGGAAGTGTTCCATGGGCAATGCAGGTAGCGATTCTTCATCCCATCACGAAGGTTGAGGTATACTCCACCTGCAACCTTGGAGCCTCCAACTGCTCCCTTCTTCCTCAAACAGAACAGATAACGGAAAAGATCGAAGTGCGGCTCTATGCCAACATAGGCCTCGCACAGGTGGATGAAGGTGGAAATAAGGAGAATAGAGTTCGGGTGCAGATTGCAAATCCCGATCTCATAGTACAAAAGAAGACCTTGAAGAAAAGGATGAACAGGAACACCAAAGCCTCTCTTAACGAAATCTTCAAAAACGACGATCTCACCGGCGCGAGGGTCGGGGTAGCTCTCCCCCTCCGGTGCCCTCCAGCCGCCGAGCTCTGCGCCGTGCAGAAGCCCCATATCGACGAGGTCACCAAGAGATTTTGTGGTGCTGCGAGACTTCTTCCACTCCTTGGCCATCAGTTCGGCCCTCTTCCTGGAGTCACTCTTCGCCATTAGAGGTGCGAATGTGGGCTGAAGTTAGGAAGATGCAGGAGATTGGAGAAGATGAGAGCGGAAGGTTCGAAGGCAATGGCAGGCGAAGCGGTACAGGCGGACCTATTAGGCCCTTATAAACCCGCGACTCCACCTCGCCCACTTCCTGTATTCTCGGGAAGTGGGCAGGCCATGCGGCGGACGCGGCGTTTCGGTTTACAATGATTATAGACAATTAATGCGGCGGAGTTTTCGTACCAATTAATGGTTTCCTTTTCTCAAACCATGCAAAGAGCGGTTGTACAGTTGCCAGGTGCAACTTTTCATGCATCCGTCTGACATATCGTCAGGAGACCTCGTCACGTCAACTTTAACTGGAAAGATCTTTTCAAAAGTAAGAAGACACATACGCCAGTGAGTCAACAATCCGGGGACTGCACCGACCACCGAGCACTCGACGCTCGGGGACTGGTCGCCTAGTCTAACAGCTCGGAACTTCAAGGACTGCACCGACCACCGAGCACTCGACGCTCGGGGACTGGTCGCCTAGTCTAACAGCTCGGAACTTAAAGGACTGCACCGACCACCGAGCACTCGACGCTCGGGGACTGGTCGCCCAGTCTATCAGCTGGGAACATCAAGGACTGCACCGACCACCGAGCACTCGACGCTCGGGGACTGGTCGCCCAGTCTATCAGCTCAAAGCTTTAAAGCATGCCCCGACCACTGAGCACTCCACGCTCGGGGACTGGTCGTACAGTATAGCAACATATAATTCCAAGAAGCACGCTAAGTGCTTGGGGACTGGTCGACTGGTCTTTTCAATTGCAGGCGAGCATGACATGCTCGGGGACTAGTAAATTCACTTTAGACCTTGCTACAAGGCTCATAATTCGCCTTCCAGCAAGCTCGGGGACTACATCGGTACGATGCACCTAGCGATGCATCTCAGTCTCAAAACTACTTTGGGGAATTTTCTTTTGACCCTGGCACCACGTGCCTACGTCACCTACTACCAGGCTCGGGGACTAAGTGGGCACACTTCACCTAGCGGTGAATATGCTTGCTTTTTTTGATGTTTATACCCTTCAAAAAAGTAAAGTGGGCACACTTCACCAGGAAAGAAATCTTTTTTAATTTAGAGCACCATGCATTCTTCGAACAACTCGCTTCTTCGATGTCAATGTTGATCAACTGTCTTTTGAGTTGGTCAAAGAACCGTTGCAACTGTTTGGGCGACTTTCCCACTTATTGAAGACGACAAGTCTCACTGATCGAAGAAGCTCAAGACGGCGTGTTACATCACAATACATGGTGCTCGGGGACTAGCTGTGGGGGTATAAACCCCTATACCCTTACGGCTAGACTTCGGCCAGGAGGCTTGGCCCATTACGAGACGAGTTCAAGGCTTGATCCGACAACCTGGAGTTTCGCGCAAGGAAACAAGATGTGGAGATCAAGCAGGATTCTAGTCGGTTAGAATAGGAATTGATATCGAATTATCCATGGCAATTGTAACCGACTAGGATTAGTTTCCGGATCTGTAACCCTGCCCTCCAGACTATATAAGGAGGGGCAGGGGTCCCCTAGAGGACAAGTGATACATCATATTCTCTCAGCACAAATCAATACAACCAGACGCAGGACGTAGGTATTACGCCAACTCGGCGGCCGAACCTAGATAAAAAGCTTGTCCGTGTCTTGCGTCACCATCGAGTTCGTAGTTTGCGCACCGTCTACCGATAAACTACTACCGTGGGCATACCCCAAGGTAGACTGCCGACCAGCTTTCGTCGACAATAGTTCGATATCAATTCCTATTCTAACCGACTAGAATCCTGCTTGATCTCCACGTCTTGTTTCCTTGCACGAAACTCCAAGCTGTCGGATCAAGCCTCGAACTTGTCTCGTAATGGGCCAAGCCTTCTGGCCCAAGTCTAGCCGTAAGGGTATAGGGGTTTATACCCCCACAACTGCTCTACGCAAAGCTCTAGAATTTTACACGTGCACAATACCACGCAACCCTTGCTCGCCGAGAAAGTGGTGCCAAGAGAGTTTGTGTGAGCGAACAGTGATCTCACAGTGGTTCACGCCGCTGAACCGTGGTTGTTGATGTAGTCCCCCAGTCGTGGTTGTAGCTGAAGACATGGATGACTCATGTCGCTGCGGTGCCACAGATCGATGGGGTCTCCGCTCCTTGCCATCCGCCTCCGCCGCCATCTGGTGTGTTTGTGGTTGATGAATCAACTCGATCTAGCAAGTTAGGGTGGGAGATTGGGTGGGAAGGGTTGGTAGCCAAGGAACTTGGCTTTGATACCACCTATAAGACACGTGGCTGTCGACGATCGCTGGCGACGTGAGAGAGACAGGGTGGATCACCGAAATTAGCCTGACAAGCAGAGGAACCTCTGCCTCGCGATACTGTATTCAGTAATAATAATGTTCAATGCTTATTACAACTCGGGTTACAGTTGTTGATGCAAAAACTAGTCTGCAAACACAAAGGGCTAATACCCGATCCAAACGTTAAGGCGTGCCAGCCGATTTGACCTTACTATCGGCAAAGGTGATAACTCGAATACTTTAGTCCTGACAACAGCGATGCGCCCGGATGTCACGGCTAAGAGGTACTCACGCGGAACTTGAGGATACGCCGAGCTTGAGTCGACGAATTCCTAAGAACTCGTAACAAAAAGAAAACGTATGACGAAGTCGTCGAAAAGTAAATGCTGGAATATGAGTAAAAACGTGTGTTTGATTGATTGATAGATGTCTGATTACAAGGTCCTAGGGCTTATATTTATACCCTGCTCAAAGAGCTATGACCAGACACGATTAGAATTCGAATTCCAAATTACACGGAACCCGTATACAAAACGATGCGAATAACTAGGGAAATAATAAAACCATCCTTCGTGACAAACCGAAACTCCTCCACATGACAACTGGCAGCTTCCGGACTCCTCCTTCGCGTCATCGGCAATCCCCTTGCCATAGTCATCGGCAGACCTTTTTACTTGGTCATCGGCACCATATTACTGCCTGAGGACTTAGTCACATTCAACCTTTCCCTCATCGGCAACCATCCTTATCAGCAACCCGCATCGTACTGCCACCCTATCCTGCCATTCTGGACACGTGCCCAAAAATGGTGTCAACACATGCCCCCCAGTTTCGGAGTATAAAACTATTAATGCTCCGAAATTCTCTGCAGTAATGATGTCTTCTCCGCTATTAATGCTCCTAATCTGGTAACCGACAACCTCAATCTGGACAACTCTGATCCTAATCCTCCGCAGATCCCTCGAAATCCCCAACTTCCTAAACGGGCATCTCTCTTAGTCGTACATCGGCAACAATACCGTTACAAAGATCTGCCGATGCTCTGCCCAGGAGATTCGCAAAAACGGTTACCTCCCCTCTATCCGCCCATCGGCAGGATGACCGTTATAGAATATCACCGATGGACCGACCAGGAGATCGCGCACAGTAAAATATCTTTAGATAATGACCGCTTCCTGTCAAATCACCTGCACAATCCCTGGATTATCGTGCGAACAGTTACCATATCCACTTGAGTACCCTCGGGCTTCTCGGATGCGGCAAAGAAATAAGTCAGATTTGCCCTTGTCCATCTTGTCCTATAAATAGTTCCTTCTTGGGTACTCCTCCCCCATTGCATCATTCTGTCATCCAACTTCACTTTTCCAGCGGCGGCGCCATTCTCAATCCTCAATATCTCCGACAAGCATTCTTCTTCATCAACTCCGGTGCCCTCCAGCGTCCTCTTCACGACAAGATGGCCGTTGGCTTCATCGTCCCTGAGGTCAGACTTCCATCTCATCTGCTGTACCTTTTTCTTGCATTCCTGTTCATCTGCGATTCATTCTTACCGAATATTTTCCTTTTCCTTTTTCTTTGTATTTTTATTCCCCAAAACACTAGGAGTTATCCAACAAAATTGTCATCCCTACCGATCAACCACATCTTCAATGCCTCGGCCCTCTAGGGGATCCAGATCCGACCGACCTTATCAATGCAGAAACCAACAGGATTCCCTTTAGAGCTGAAAACTTTGCTTTAGATCTATGGAAAGACACCTTTCGCTCTTGGCCCAGCCCTACTGTAGGGTGGAAAGACTGGTTCTTGAGGGTCAGCAACTCTTATGAAGTTCAATGGGGTGAGAGGAAATTAGCTCAATGCATTAGGCTGTCCATTGCCGATATGCACAGGAACGAGTCATTGCTGATAGCTGCATCTTACTTTTGGTCAGACACTCTCAACGCTTTTGTTTTTGGCCACGGCCCTGCTTCTCCTACCCTTGCCGATGTAGCCATGCTTACTGGGTTGGATATATCTTCTGCCGATAGCACCCATTTTTTTGATACCGCCCCCAGTGCTAAAGTGGAGACTCGCGCTATCGGCGGTTGGTCAGGGTACATCCAGAAGTACCGCGGGAGAGGGCCTGTCACCATAAAGGAGCAAACCACCTTTCTGAACATGTGGCTAGACAAGTTTGTATTCTGTGGTCGATCGGCAGGACCGACTTCTGTCTATCTATCGGCAGCAGAAAGACTGGCTAGCGGCGGCCAATTTCCTCTCGGCCGTTATTTGCTCGGTGCCGTTTATCACCTTCTTCATCAGGTAGTCCAGAAACTCCTGCTTGGCCAACCCATCGGCAACTTGGGAGGTCCTTGGTGGTTTATTAATATGTGGCTCAATCTGCACCAGCACAAGCGCCTTGATCTCAACTTGTTCTCACAGCACTTCCCAAGAGATATAGCCGAGAATCATGTGTTGGGTGAAGAGGAATCGGCAACACGAGCCCCCCTGAACTTTGGCGAAGCTGTTATAGTCTTACCCGGTTCAGGGAACACTCCGGATCAGATCGGCCGATTCTTCGAGACGCTGTATGAGGGTCTGGCCAGAGATGAACGACCATGGCTGGCTTATGACGACCCAGACAGCATGCTCCCTCTGACCTTCAATCCATTTGATGAAGCTCTTGACAGGGACAATGAGGTGATGATGGCAATCGTGACCCCCAGAGCCATACCAGTGAATTTCTTCGGCAGCACGAAAACCTCTCCCCAAACCTATGAATTTTATAATCCATCGGCATTAGCTCGCCAGCTAGCTTTCGGCCAATTGCCGATTGCACTTCCTTATGCCGATGTAATAAAGCCCAGAGAGCCCATCGCCAACCTCCTCGAGTGGACTCGAGTAGCCCAGCTACCACCAAATGCTGATACGGATGTAGATCTGTCAGAATGGGTTCCAGCCGCCTTTATCACTCAGGCATACAAGCTATGGTGGGCAGAATGGAAAGAGAATCTGTTCTGCAGATCAGCCCTCTCATACCGCGGCATGATCGACCCCGAATATGAAGTCCCTGATGACACTGTAAGTATTTTAAACCGATGTCTCATTTTCCAATATCACTCCCATCGGTAACTTACCCCTGTATTCCTTTTGCAGATTGACAACACCCCCCCATCAGTTAGTAGGAGTGGCAAGCCGATCGACTTATTCCCACAGGCCCGATCTCCTCAATCGGCCATAATGCTCCCACTCTGGCTTCCATCGTGCACCGGGGTGCGCGCCTCAAGAAAGTTACCACCAGGAAAACTCAGACATCACCACCGGTAACTGCTTCCACTCTGGCACAAGCTTTCAAGGCAATCTGTTAAAACCCTTTTTCATTTACGCTGACTTATCTTTGTATCGGCTATCTGTACTCATAAACTCCTTTTTGTTGTTGCAGCAAACTGGTGCATCGGCAAAAGTCAAACGCCAAGGCGCCGATGCCCCCCAGTCTAGCCAGCCAAAGAGGAAGGGCACCCACGGTGCTAAGGCTGGAACAAAGCGCCAGAAAGTGGCAACTCCTCCTCCTCCTCCGGTGTTTCCAATCCCGGTGGAATCTTCCCCTTCTTCTCCAGACGTCCAGGCACAGCAAGTACTATTTCCACAACCAACACAGGAAGCACCACAGATGGAAGAACCCCAGCAGGAAGAACCTCAAACGGCAGGTATATCAGCTGATGCAGGTGAACAAACAACTGGCCCGGCAGGTACAGTTACATCATCGGCGGTTTCCTCGATTCAGGCAACTGTTGTTTCTCCTCCGGGTAACATATCTCAACAATACTCCTACCTATAAACTTATTCTCGTTTATTCTTATAATCCTTCCTGTCTTCTTTCAGGCGATATCGCTCTATCGGCAACATTTGCCGATCAACCTGCAGCTCCATCGGCCTCTCTGAGTCAAAGGCAAGAAATCGCCTTGAAGCAAGTAAGTCATCCACTTTTCCATCAGTATCGTCTGCCGAAGTTTTGACCATAAAATTGACCTACTTCATTTTTATTTTCAGGAACAAGATTCTCCCAACAGCTTGTTCTCCTTCGCTATTGATATCTTCGAAGAAGAAGGCGAGGAAGCAAGCTCCTCTCGGGCAGTTGGAATTGTATCGGCAGAAGCCAGAGCTAAGCTGGAGGAGCTATCGGCCATACTCCATCAAGACACAACTCAATTGGTCAACGATTCTGACCCAGCCAAGGCCCTGTTCAAGACCCTTAGAGGCCAAATTCCTGCCGATGCTGAAGAAACACTCTTCCATGCTGCACATCTAGAAAGCCGCCAGCTACAGTACCAGAGAGCTACTCGACGCCTTGCCGATAGAGCTGCTCAAATCCAGCTTTCTGAGGAAATGATGAAAGAAAAACTCTTAGTCGATGAGAAACATAAGAACATCGGCACCTTAAAGTCCTCAGGTGATGCACTGAAGCAGAAAGTGTCTGATCTGTCGGCAAAAAGAGAAGCTCTACTGGCTGAACTCAAGCAAGTAGAAGACGCTCTGTCCCAAGCCCAGCAAGAAGAGAGCCAACTGCCGGAGACCATCAAGCATCTTGAACAAGAACGAAACGTCCATGGTCGCAAAGCGCTGCAACTGAAGAGGAAGCTGAAGCCGATTGAAGGTTCTGCCGATGATGATATCAAAGAGATAGAGACAGCCAACCAGATTCGGCTGCGCGCCATATCAGCAATCCAAGCGCTGCTGAGCATCTGAAGCTTTCATCGGCGACACACCTTTGTTTTTCCGCCTTCAGCTTTTAGTCTAGCCGATAAGACTGTTATCGGCATCTTTTGAAACATTAAGTCTGCCCTCGAACATTTAAATCCAGCCGATAGGAGTGTTATCGGCACTTAAACTTTTATGCGTCGATCCATATGCTGGGGTAGTACTTCTTCAAATATTTGCCATTTAATGCTCTGGGAAATTCAACTCCTTCGAGAGTTTCTAGAATATAGGCATTACCAGGAGCTGAGTGTCTTATCCGATAAGGACCTTCCCAATTAGGAGACCACTTCCCAAACTTCGAACTTTTAGTCCCGACTGGCAAAATCAACTTCCATACCAAATCCCCATCGGCAAACTCCTTAGTCTTTACTTTTTTATCATACCATCTAGCAACTCTCTTCTTATTTTCTTCTATACTCATTAAGGCTTTTAACCGATGTCCTGCTAAATCATCTAACTCATCGGTCATCAAAGTGGCATAATCATCGGCAGCCAATTGATCTTGAAAAGATAATCGCCTAGATCCAGCCTTAATCTCCCAAGGCAATACCGCATCATGTCCATACACCAATTGATAGGGTGACACCTTGGTTGATCCATGGCAAGCCATCCGATAAGACCACAGTGCTTCATTTAACACTGTATGCCACCGCCTAGGGTTTTCTTCAATCTTTCGTTTAATAAGCTTGATAATTCCTTTGTTAGACGCTTCGGCCTGCCCGTTGGCTTGAGCATAGTAAGGAGAGGAATTCAACACTTTAATTCCCATACCGATGGCGAATTCATCGAACTCCCCTGACGTGAACATGGTGCCCTGATCGGTAGTAATCGTTTGGGGAATCCCAAATCGGTAAATAATATGCTCCTTCACAAAATCAATCATATTGGCCGATGTGACTTTCTTCAAGGGAATAGCTTCGACCCACTTAGTGAAATAGTCAGTGGCAACTAGAATGAACTTATGCCCTTTGCTAGATGGTGGATAAATCTGGCCGATCAGATCGATGGCCCACCCCCGGAACGGCCAAGGTTTTATTATAGGATTCATAGCCGATGCGGGTGCTCTCTGGATATTACTGAACTTTTGACAACCTTGACATCCCTTGAAATATTTAAAACAATCTTCAAGTATGGTTGGCCAAAAATATCCATTCCTTCGAATCATCCACTTCATCTTGAAAGCTGACTGAAGCGCTCCACACACTCCTTCATGGATTTCCCCCATTAAACTTCTGGCTTCATCATCACCCAAGCATCGGAGAAGAATTCCGTCGATAGTTCGATAATACAATTCATTTTCAAGGAGCACATACTTGGTCGCTTGAAATCGAACCCGTCTTCCAACTTTCTTAGATGGATCTTCTAGATAGTCGACAATCTCTTTCCTCCAGTCACCGGCACTGACTGCCGATGTTGCATTAATCATTGGCTGATATCCTGAGGCATGCTGGGCTAACCGATTAGCGTCCTCATTATGCAATCGGGGAACATGCTCCAATCGGAAGTTCTTGAATTCCTTTAACAGTTGCATACTTTTCTCGAAATAGGTTATGAGAACTTCACTTCGGCATTCATAGCTTCCGGCCAATTGATTTATAACCAACATGGAATCCCCGAATACCTCAACAGCATCAGCACGAACTTCTCTTAACAACTCCAATCCCTTGATCAGAGCTTGATACTCAGCCTGATTATTTGTTGATGTAGCAACAATCGGTAAGGAAAATTCATACTTCCTCCCCTTAGGAGAAACTAAGACAATGCCGATTCCTGCTCCCCGGTCACAGGTAGATCCATCAAAGAAGAGCGTCCAGGGTGCAATTTCCAAGGTTTCCACTAGGCCGCAATGTTGAGTCACAAAATCGGCCATAACCTGCCCTTTGACCGCCTTAGCCGATTCGTAACGCAAATCGAATTCCGACAGCGCTAAAATCCATTTACCGATCCTTCCACTCATAATTGGCATAGATAGCATGTATCGGACTACGTCATCTTTGCAAACAACAGCACATTCGGCCGACAATAGGTAATGTCTTAGCTTGATACATGAAAAATATAAGCATAAGCACAGCTTCTCGGTGGCCGAATACCTGGTTTCAGCATCAATCAACCTCCTACTCAAATAATAAATTACTCTCTCTTTCCCTTCAAATTCCTGAACCAAAGCTGAGCCGATAACCGATCCATCGGTAGATAAATATAATTTGAAGGGTTTCCCTTGTTGAGGTGGAACTAAAACTGGAGGATTTACTAGATACTTTTTGATTTCATCTAGAGCCAACTGCTGTTCTTCTCTCCACACAAACTCCTGATCGGCTCTCAATTTTAGAAGAGGACTGAAAGCACGAATTCTCCCAGATAAATTCGATATAAATCTTCTGATAAAATTCACTTTGCCGATCAAAGATTGGAGCTCGGTTTTATTGGTAGGGGCCACTATTTTATTGATGGCATCAATAGATCTTCGACTAATTTCAATACCCCTCTAATGTACCATGAAACCAAGAAACTGCCCTGCCGATACACCAAATGCACACTTGTTGGGATTCATCTTCAATCCATGCTTCCTTGTGCACTCCAACACTCTTCGTAAATCGGCAAGATGCTTTGAGAAATCTCCAGACTTGACCACCACATCATCAATATAAATTTCTACGATCTTGCCGATGAACTCATGAAATATAAAATTCATGGCCCTTTGATAAGTAGCACCAGCATTCCTTAACCCAAAAGTCATGACTATCCATTCAAATAGTCCAACATGACCAGGACACCTGAATGCGGTTTTTGGAATATCCTCTTCTGCCATGAATATTTGATTGTAACCCGCATTACCATCCATGAAGCTGATGACCCGATGGCCAGCCGCAGCATCAACCAGTAGATCGGCGACAGGCATTGGGTATCCATCCATCGGCGTAGCTTTATTGAGATTCCTGAAATCAATGCACACCCGAAGCTTCCCGTTCTTCTTGTAAACCGGGACGACATTGGAAATCCATTCGGCATACCGACACTGCCGAATAAACTTAGCTTCAATAAGTTTAGTGATTTCGGCCTTAATATCAGGTAGAATGTTAGGATTACATCGGCGGGCTGGTTGCTGATGTGGCCGAAATCCAGACTTGATGGGTAACCGATGTTCAACAATTGATCGGTCTAAACCAGGCATCTCTGTATAATCCCAAGCAAAGCAATCTTTATATTCCTTTAACAAACTAGTTAATTGCCGTTTACACTCAGGATCTAGTTTAGCACTAATAAAAGTAGGCCTAGGCTTATCACCACTACCTATATCTACTTCTACCAAATCATCGGCCGATGTGAATCCCTGGCCTAATTTTCCATCATCGGCGAATCTATCCATTAAAAACCGTCGTCAGAACCGACTGCTTGGATCGGTGGAATCTCATAATCGGCAACTTTGAGAAAATCTTTCTCCCAAACTTCTCCTGAAATGCACCTAGTCTTTTCATAAGTATCCGCTTCTGCCGATGCGATAACATAAGAAGAATCCCCTGGGACGATCTCAATCTTGTCACCTACCCACTGAACCAAGCACTGATGCATTGTAGATGGGACACAACAATTGGCATGAATCCAATCTCTCCCCAATAATAAATTGTAGGCACCTTTTCCGCTGATCACGAAAAAGGTTGTCGGCAAGGTTTTGCTGCCGATGGTCAACTCTGCACATATCGCCCCCTTGACCGGAGACACGTTTCCCTCAAAGTCTTTGAGCATCATATCGGTCTTGGTCAAATCTTGATCCCCTTTCCCAAGCTTCCGATATACTGCATACGGCATAATATTAATAGCAGCTCCACCATCAACTAGGATCTTAGTCATTGGCTGCCCATCAACCCTCCCTTTGAGGAACAAAGCTTTAAGATGCTGCCTCTCGTTATCGGCAGGTTTCTCAAAGATAGTCGTCATCGGATCCAGAGCCAACTGAGCTATCTGATCAGAAAATCCCAACTCATCGTCACTGGCTGGTGCAAGAAACTCCATCGGCAACATGAATACCATGTTGACGCCTGCCGATGGACCTTCCTTCTTAGTGTCTGCCGGCTGCTGACTTTCAGAACTCTCTCCTTTATTGAACTCCTCTTGCCTTTCTCGTTGCAACCTCCTTTTCTGTGTCTTGGTTAATCCTTGAGGGCACCATGGAGGAAGTGGCCTTTGCCTTACTGCCGGGCGTCGGTTCTCCCTTGACTCCATACGATGTGTGTTAGCATCTCTGCAAAATATGAACTCATCGGGAACCCGCGCATTAGCCATTTCCTCAAGCTCTTCCTGGTTCCTGGGAAAATACTGGACACGGTCACCGAGCCGATCGTGAACACTAAGCCTGCCCCCCAGCCGATCATGAACTGACGCCCTTCCTCTGATTGGCCCATTAAATCGTCATTCATCATCATGATAACGCCGATCGTTCCTATCATACCGATCATAACCGTTGCATTCAGGGCAGTCTCTGACAGTAGGAAGCTTGATATTTTCCTCCCAACAATGGATGAAGAATGGGCAATTCCAATGATCCCTGTGCCGATTCCACTCCTGTCGGCGTCTTTCTTCTTCCCGTTGATAATCTTCCTGCTGGTGCCGATATCGATCTTCCCGTTGTTGCCATCTCTCTCGAGGCCTTCTATGAGTTATGACAATACCAGACCGAGGAAGTCTTCCTGAGCTAGTTCCTTCCTGGACCAAGCCCTTACTTCTTGCATCGGTGGTAGTAACTTGATGCTGAGGATCTACCGATGCACTCTTCTCAGCTGTCTCCGACGTTAAGACCTTACCCTTCCCCTTAGCGTCCAACATGTTTGTCGGGAAAGGATGTTGGTCTATCTTCATCGGCTTCTGGGCTTTAGAACTGTCAAACTTGATTCTCCCCGACTCTATAGCCGATTGCAGCTGTTGTCTGAATACTTTGCACTCGTTGGTGTCATGTGAAGTTGCATTATGCCACTTGCAATATCTCATCCTCTTCAACTCTTCTGCCGACGGGATCACATGGTTAGGTGACAGTTTGATTTGACCTTCCTGAAGTAGAAAGTCAAATATCCTATCGGCCTTGGCGGTGTCAAAGGCAAACTTCTCTGGTTCTTTCTGCCCAAAAGGACAAGACATCGGCTTCTTGTTTTTTACCCACTCTGCCAAACCGATTACTGGTTCCTCGTCGGAATCTGAGCTTGTTGCTTCGTCAACAAATGACACTTTCTTATTCCATGCCCTCTTAGGCTCGAAAGGCTTGATGTCTTGATCAGATATCCTCTGCACCAAATGACTTAAACTCTCGAACTCTTGAGATGCATACTTATCCCTGATATGTGGCAACAAACCCTGGAAAGCCAAATCGGCTAGCTGCCGATCATCCAGAACCAGGCTATAGCATTTATTCTTGACCTCCCGTATCCTCTGCACAAATCCCTCAACCGACTCATCATTACGTTGCCTCAACTTAACCAAGTCGGTGATCTTCTTCTCATGGACCCTCGAGAAGAAGTATCTGTGGAATTGCTTCTCTAGATCGGCCCAAGTAATTACCGAGTTGGGAGGTAACGATATGAACCAAGTAAAGGCCGATCCAGACAGTGATGACGAAAATAAACGAACCCTTAATTCGTCCCTGTTACCAGCCTCTCCACATTGAATAATGAACCTGTTGACATGCTCCATGGTTGACGTGTCGTCTTGTCCGGAAAACTTTGTAAAATCTGGTACCTTGTACCGATGTGGAAGCGGGATCAAATCATACGCTGGAGGATACGGTGTCCGATAAGAATAAGTGTTGACTTTGGGTTTTATCCCAAATTGTTCCCTCATTACTTCAGCAATCTTATCGGCCCAATAAGCATCGGCATCTTGCCGATGAGGCGGCTGCGGATCCGGCACTTGGTGGCGAACCTCCACGTGTCTGTTTGGGACGTGACCTGTATGGAACATCGTATTGGTCACCTGTCCTCCAATCTGCGGACTACCAAACTGCTGTTCACCGATTGGCTGTCCTCCGAGTTGCTGTCCAAAATTTATTGGCTGGTTGGGAATTCCCTGACCTTGGAACCCGGGATGAACCTGCCCTTGCTGGAACCCCGTAGTCTGATAACCCTGCTGGGGCGACTGTGGAAAGGCTTGCTGTCCAAGCCATCCATTATTAGCGTTCATCGGCATAGGTGCTGCCGATGATTGGTAA
The DNA here is from genome assembly GCF_000003195.3 of Sorghum bicolor. Classification (NCBI taxonomy): domain Eukaryota; kingdom Viridiplantae; phylum Streptophyta; class Magnoliopsida; order Poales; family Poaceae; genus Sorghum; species Sorghum bicolor. The sequence continues at coordinate 18,139,227 of NC_012873.2, read as the reverse complement.
TTGGGTATCGTCGTTGAATTGACATACCCCGACTGGGCCATAGGCCTCTGTTGCATCAGCATTGACTCTGCCGATGCGTTGGGCATCTGGAACATTGAATCTTGAGGATTTCCAGTGTGAGGCCTTGCAGTAGTAGTTGTGGTATACCGAGGACTCTGGTTCACCGGCACATTGGAAGGTGCCGATGTCATAGGAGTTTTGCCCCTCATGTCAGTTATCTGTGATGTTCCCGGCGTCAACTCTGGAGGCATACCATAACCCCACCAGTTGGGAGGAAGAGTTAACCCCGACATTGCCGATGCCAACATATCTGTTGTCAGTTTATGCTGCCCAACTGAAATTTGTGGGTTGGTTGCCATCGGCATAGATAGTGCACCAGTAGTCCCCAATGTACTTGGAGGGACGGCAGACTGTGCACTTGCACTCGTCAAGGCAGCCGATGGAGCCGTGACCTCTGGTGCCGTGGGTTGATGATGGGAAGGGCCCACATAATCCGGCGGGATTTGTCCTTCCTTGAAGGTTCTTGCCATGGCGTTGAAAACCGTATTAGACAGTACACCAGCTTGGTTAATCAGCGCTCGATTGATGGCATTGTCAACCATGTCTTGAAGCTTGCCAGGATTGGCGTCAAAGGTGACCTGCCGTGGTGCCGGCAGTGCATCTTTCTGGACCACTTCGCCGCTCCTGTTTATGCTGAAAGACTTCAGGCATTGCTGCTTGAACTCTTCCATGGCTTGGGCAATAGCTTGCTTCTGCTCATCCTTGAGGTTGGCTTCCGTCACGGGGATGACGTTGTCTTGATCGAGGTCAGAGATCGACATGTTGATCTTGATCTTGAATCTGTCCCACCGGGCGTGCCAAAAGATGTGTTGATGCAAAAACTAGTCTGCAAACACAAAGGGCTAATACCCGATCCAAACGTTAAGGCGTGCCAGCCGATTTGACCTTACTATCGGCAAAGGTGATAACTCGAATACTTTAGTCCTGACAACAGCGATGCGCCCGGATGTCACGGCTAAGAGGTACTCACGCGGAACTTGAGGATACGCCGAGCTTGAGTCGACGAATTCCTAAGAACTCGTAACAAAAAGAAAACGTATGACGAAGTCGTCGAAAAGTAAATGCTGGAATATGAGTAAAAACGTGTGTTTGATTGATTGATAGATGTCTGATTACAAGGTCCTAGGGCTTATATTTATACCCTGCTCAAAGAGCTATGACCAGACACGATTAGAATTCGAATTCCAAATTACACGGAACCCGTATACAAAACGATGCGAATAACTAGGGAAATAATAAAACCATCCTTCGTGACAAACCGAAACTCCTCCACATGACAACTGGCAGCTTCCGGACTCCTCCTTCGCGTCATCGGCAATCCCCTTGCCATAGTCATCGGCAGACCTTTTTACTTGGTCATCGGCGCCATATTACTGCCTGAGGACTTAGTCACATTCAACCTTTCCCTCATCGGCAACCATCCTTATCAGCAACCCGCATCGTACTGCCACCCTATCCTGTCATTCTGGACACGTGCCCAAAAATGGTGTCAACAACAGTCTTATGGCTCTCAGAGCTCGGCAACACGGGGCCACCCATCATACACTAAATATTACATAAATGGTAGAATAAGCCTTCACTCATAAAGTACGCCCTGGGCTGGTCCGTCACCCACGCGCTGTGACACTGACAGCACCATGTCAATTTGTTCGTCCTCATCTCGCTCAAAGCTCGTGTAGGCGATAGCGCTCGATCTGCTCACGCATAGTGCCTGCCATCTGCTCAATGCCAATCGGCTGCCTGCAAGGCTAGGTCGCCGTGCTTTTCTACCGGCTCGGCAGTGGGTAGGCCACTGCGCTAAGGCCAGATCCACTCGTCGCACAGATCTAGCAGCACCTAGTATAGAAGCAACATCGCTATGGTCGGGAGGGGTGCCGGGATGCCAAAGTTGTTGCCGCAGGTCGTGGTGGGGAGGGAGTGCCAGGATCCAGGAGGTGCCGCAGCAGGCTACGCTGGGGAGGGGCGCCGAGATGCCAAAGCCGCTGTCGCAGGTCGTGGTGGGAAGAGGGCGCCGGGATCCAGGAGGTGCTGACACGAGCCGTGGTGGGGAGGGGCGCTGGGTTGCCAAAGCTGCAGACGCCGGCCGTGGTGTGGAGGGGTCGGCGTTGTGCGTCGAGACATGAGAGAGAGGACGATTTTTCTATTTTTCTTTAATTTGGACACAAAGACCAGAGCGAGACTATGTTCCTACCATTTCAATCCGCAAGGCTAGGTGGCCCAAAAGGTTGGGTGGGGTGCCTGATCTAACCAGATCGGAGTGGCACTGGTTCGCTGGAACCACATAGCGGTAATTTGGACCCAGGCTTCCTATGTTTATTGGGAGCCCTAGGCTCTTTAAAATAGTTTTTGTCTAGCGCCATTTGGAGTTGGATTCCAGCCCTTTCTAACTACTTATACAAGGATGATGGAAATCAGACAAAATACCTCAACACAAATAGAAAGAAAAGAAAAGGCATGCATTAACCTAAGGGCATCCGCAGTGGTGAACCGACTCATGCAGGAGGCAGGCAGCCACGTAGAGAAAACAGAAAAGTCGACTCATAGCTCAACAGTACCATGGGGCCCAGAAAAAAATTAAAAAATCAGATGCAAGGCAAATCGTACCCATTTCTTCAACCTTGGTCCTGTGTGTATAGCCCAGGTGGAGCTGCAAAGAAGCGCCACGTCTCTTTCACCCGCGCTACAGGCTATCGGAGTTGCTAGCTGAAATTATTCTTTAGTCGGAAGAGTCGACTCTGAATCCTGAGTCGACTTTTCTCTCTCCTCGCTATGAGTCGACTCCTCGGTCGTTCTCCAGTCGTTGAATCGATTCATCTAGCTTCCACGTCAGATGATTTGTCGCTTTTTCTTCTCCACTGGAGATGCCCTAACAAACGCCTAACTGACGGGAATACAAAAGTCAATAAAAACAGATATGACGCAATAGTAGATGAGAAGTTGCAAAAAATTAGATACGGAATTAACTAACGGACAAAAAACAAAAAAAAAATAGTGCTCGGAAATCTCCTGTTCCTACAGAGAGAGATGCGGCCAAGAGCGAGCCTATCTAACGGGAGCTCTCACGTGAGCTACCACTACTACAAAACACACCAGCCTAATTAGCGTTCGAGACAAAAATATCTTTACTCCCGGTTGGTGAAACCAACCAGAACTATAAGTTCCCTGCCCAACGGCTATAGTGTCAGAGATCGGCAGAAGAGACCTTTAGTCCCGGTTGGTATCCCCAACCGGGACTAAATCCCAGCTTTTAGTCCGGGTTGGTAACACCAACCGGGATTAAAAGTTGTTGTCCTGATCCGTCTCACCGGCCGGGACTAAATGTTGGACTTTAGTCCGAGTTGGTAATTGGAACCGGGATTAAATGTCCTTCCCCATATTTGAACTCTTGTTCTTCCCCTAGCCGAGCTCGATCTTCACTCTTTTGTTGTGTTCTTCATTTGCAGTTGCTTGTTCTTGCTCTCATCTCCGGCTATTGATTCATTTCATCATTTCTACACTGTCATCGACGTGTTAAGAGGTCACTAGCTTCATTTTCTTAACATTTAGCAGCGGCATATGTCATTTCCTAGTGTTATGTATGTTGTTTTTTATTTTATGAATTATACGCTATTTTCAACTCCAATCACTTGATCGTTTGAATATTTGTATGATAGCAACTACAATTAGTTCTCTAAAAATTAACTTTTCATTACTATTATGTCTACCACATTTAATGGTTTAGTTAGAGAAATAGTGATACTATGGTTTTTTATTTTAATTAGTTTAGAAAAAAAATAAAAACTTATAATACTTTATCTGCAATTTGTGACCGAGTTAATTAGTTAATTATAACTAGTATGCATACCATATTTCGTGATTAGTTAGAAAATAGATAACTTTTGTGCTTTTTTAATTTTGCTTGTTTAGAAAAATTAGAAATAGAGAATTTTAGGTTTTTTGTTATTTTAATTTTTGTATAAAAAATTAGAAACTTATAATACTTTAATTTGCAATTTATGACAAGGTTAATTAGATAATCATAACTAGTATGCATGCCACATTTCATGGTTAGTTAGAAAAATAGAGAACTTTTATGTCTTTTTAATTTTGCTTGTTTAGAAAAAATAGAAATAGAGAATTTTAGGTTATTTGTTACTTTAATTTCTGTATAAAAAATTAGAAACTTATAATACTTTATGTTGCAATACAGACAATGACACGTCATTGGATGTACAATGCCAATCGCCGCTCCAAAGAATTCATTGATGGTGTGCATTATTTCTTAAGAGTGGCCGAGGAAAACAAGCGGGATGGATTCATATGTTGCCCATGTGCCTTGTGTCAGAATTTGAAGGAATATTTTAGCTCTAGAAACATTCACTCACATTTGTTGAAGTCAGGTTTTATACCAAACTATATTTGTTAGACCAAGCATGGAGAAACCGGGATAATGATGGAAGAAGGTGAAGAAGAACAGTTGGAGCCTGACGACATTATTGCTCAATACGGTGACTTCGGTGATACAGCAATGGGAAAAGCTAAAGATGAGGCAGGTGCAAAAGGCACACCTATTGAAGATGATGCTCTTAGTGATGTCATTCATGATGCACACAGAAAGATTGCGAAAGTGAAAAAGAGAAGGCAAAGTTTGACCACATGTTAGAAGATCACAAGAAATTACTATGCCCATCTGCCTAGGACGGGCAAAAAAAAATTGGGTACAACATTGTAGTCGTCAAAATGGAAGGCACAGAATGGTGTATCCGATAAGGCATTTGGGAAAATAACTGAAGATCCAAAAAAGATGCTTATGAAGCCTAATGAATTGCCCACTACTACGTACGAAGCAAAACAGGTTGTCTGTCCTTTAGGATTAGAAATCAAGAAGATACATGCATGTCCTAACGACTACCATCCTATACCGTGGCAAGGACTACGAGAATTTAGATGAATGCCCCATTTGTAAAGCATCACAGTATAAGGTCAGGCGAGATGACCCTGGCGATGTTAAGGGGAAGAACGTCCCAGAAAGAAAATCCCTGCAAATGTTATGTAGTATGCTCCTATAATACCACATCTGAAACATCTTTTTAGAAATAAGGACCATGCAAAATTGTTGCGGTGGCACAAAGAAGACCGTAAGGTAGACAATACGTTGAGACACCCTGCTGAAGGGTCCTAGTGGAGAGCAATAGACATGGAATTTCTAGAGTTCACAAAAGACACAAGAAACTTAAGGTTTGCTTTAAGTACGGATTGTATGAATCCTTTTGGTGAGCAGAGCAGTAGTCATAGCACTTGGCCTGTTACACTATGTATATACAACCTTCCTCCATGGTTACACATGAAGCAAAAGTTCATTATGATGCCGGTGCTCATCCAAGGCCAAAAGCAACCGGGCAGTGACATTGATGTCTATCTAAGGCCATTAATTAAAGAACTACTTTTATGGAGCGAAACAGGTGTTCGCGTGTGGGATGAGTACAAACAGGAACACTTCGACCTGCGAGCACTGTTGTTTGTGGCAATCAATGATTGGCCTGCTCTAAGTAATCTTTTAAGGTAGACAAACAAGGGATATAATGCATGCACACACTGTTTTGATGACCTTGATAGTATATATTTGAAAAAATGCAGAAAGGTCATGTACCTTGGGTATCGTCGATTTCTTTCTATGAATCACACAGTTAGAAAGAAAGGCAAGCATTTTAAAGGTAAAGCATACCACCGATGCAAGCCTCGCAACAGAACTGGAGAAGATGTATTTGAGATTGTTAAGGATGTGAAAGTAGTTTTTTGTATGGGACAAGGCAGCCAACCAGTTCCAAAAGATGCAGCGGGTCATGCACCCATGTGGAAGAAGAAGTCAATATTTTAGGAGCTACCCTATTGGCAAGTCCTAGAGGTCCGGAATGCGGTCGACGTCATGCACCTAACAAAGAATCTTTGTGTGAACCTTCTAGGATTCATGGGTGTGTATGGGAAGCCTAAGGATTCACTTGAAGCATGACAAGACTTGCAACGCATGGAAGAACGAGACAACCTGCATCCAGAGAAGACAAATGATGGATGCCAATATTTAAGACCTGCTAGCTACACTCTTAGCAATGAAGAGAAAGAAATCATGTTTGAATGCTTAAGCAGCATTAAGGTCCCATCTAGATTCCCCTCTAATATAAAAGGTATAATTAATGTGCTCGAGAAGAAATTTCTAAATTTAAAGTCGCATGACTGCCATGTGCTTATGACGCAATTGCTTCCAGTTGCATTAAGAGGAATTCTACCTCCACATGTACGTCTGGCCACCGTAAAGCTATGTGCATTCCTCAATTCAATTTCTCAGAAGGCAATCAATCCACTGGAACTAGCTGCTCTACAGAATGATGTGGTTTAATGTCTTGTCAGCTTTGAGTTAGTGTTCCCTCCATCCTTCTTTGATATCATGACACACCTCCTAGTTAATCTGGTCAAGGAGATCAATATTCTTGGTCCTGTGTTCCTATATAATATGTTTCCCTTCGAGAGGTTTATGGGACCTCCTGAAGAAATATATTCACCAGCGTGCTCGGCTAGAAGGAAGCATCACAGAGGGCTATGGGACAGAGGAGTTCATTGAGTTCTATATTGAATTCATTCCTAATTGGTGTTCTCGAAACGTGCCACGAGGGGAGGCGGAGTGGAAAGGGAACACTAGGAAAGAAAACATACATCGGTATGGGGGACTATTCTTTCAATAAAGCACACTACACAGTTCTTCAAAACTCATCCGTGGTGGAGCTGTATGTCACGAAACACAAGGACTTCCTACGATCCAATTCCCAGAGAAGAATGAAGCTCGGTTTATACTCCAGCACATGGACACTTTCAGTGATTGGTTACAAAGGGTACGAATGTATGTTTTCTTTCCTAGTGATGAGCAACTGTATTTGTTGGCTAGGCAACCATCATGACACATCCTCACGTACAAAGGGTACGAGATAAATGGAAATACATTTTACACCCTAGGCCAAGATAAAAAAAGCACGAACCAAAATAGTGGAGCTCGTGTAGACGCCATAGACCCGAATGGAAACAGACAAACATATTATGGCAGCATAGAGGAGATTTGGGAACTGGACTATGAACCTAATTTTAAAATCCCTTTGTTCTGGTGCCAATGGGTGAAGATTACCGGAGGCGGGGTAACAGTTGACAAAGACTATGGAATGAAAATAGTGGACCTCAACAATGTTGGTTACAAAGATGAACCATTCGTCCTTGCTGCTGATGTGAATCAGGTGTTCTATGTGAAAGACATGTCTACAAAACAGAGGAGAGGGAAAAATGACAACAAATCAATGGATGAGCTAAAACGCCATATAGTTCTCGAAGGGAAAAGAAACATTGTGGGAATTGAGGACAAGTCAGATATTTCAGAAGATTATAAAAGGGATGACCGGATCACGCCTTTCAATGTGACCAAAGATCTTAGCATCCTAATAAATGCTGAGGACACTCCATGGTTATGTCAAGATCATGACCAAGGAACATACGTCAAAAAGAGGATCACTACTGTGCCCGCCTAATAAATAGATTGCATTAGAGTATGTGTATGTGACAATTGTAAATGTTTATATTAGTTTTTCTTATTTTATATCATTTCAAATAATGTAATGACTTGTGGGAGACAATTTTCTATCAAAAACACCTACTTTAAGATATTAAAATTAAGTAATATATTTTTGCATTAACAAATGTCGGTGTTTTCCCCCGGGGGGTCACACCAACGAGTAAATTTGTATGCGTGCTCCCTTTCCCGGATGGTGATGCAAGAAGACACAGAGATTTATCCTGGTTCGGGCAAGAGAAGGCCCTACGTCCAGCGGGGGGAGAGAGTTTGTATTATCTTGCACCTAAGTGCTTGTACAGGGGCGAATACAAGCGTGGTATGAAGTGTGGAGCTCTACTACGTATGAGCGTGGTCTTGTGTCGTGATCCCCCTGTTCTATTCCTGAGTCCCTCCTTTTATAGTTCCAAGGAAGGACCTAGGGTACATATATAGGTGTAGGAATTGGAATCGATAGCAGCATGGAGCGCTGACCTACTCGAGGTTTCCGTACCGGCATGAGCTCGAGCCGTCCCGTCTTAATAGCCTGGTGATGATCACGCGTGCCCCTGCATTCTGCTCTGCGCGCCGTCTTGGATTGGTTCGGCGGATGCACGCTTGTATGGCTCGGCGGCAAATCCGGCGGAGCGGTTACAGCGTGGTCAGTCGACGCCCGACTCGTCTCCAGGAAGGAGCCTGGTGAAGTCGAGGGTCGGACGCCGTATGAGGTGTCGATATCTGGAGCGCTGACCCTGGGTGTCTCAAGGGGGTCCCGATTAGACGTTCCATCCTTGTTTCCCGCGCCCTGACACGCCCTGGGTCGTTCGGTGATAAGGCTGCAAAAAGAACGATGGTTCTCTATCACGCCTCCCATGACCCGTGTGTTAGGTGGGGAAGCGTCAGGTGCATTAAATGCCCTGGCTCTCGTGCGCGCGTCAGGCGGCGGACAGTGTCCTTGCGCTCGACGCCTCTCGGTTCGCTCGAGCCCGCTTCCGTATTCGACGGCAGTTGTCACTCGAGCCCTGACCGATTCGCTCGACGCTATTTCCGTCTTCGAGGCTGCGGCCGTCGATGGCCGCGCGTGTGTACGGATGGTCTCGTTATACGCATTGGTGAGGGTACCCCTTGTTGATACCCTCGACAGTAGCCGCCGAGTCTTCATTCGAGCGCTGGCGCTCGAGTGGAGACTTTCGTTTTTACGGTCAAGCTTCCACGGGGGCGCGCGAGCGACCCCGCGGGGGTAGCCCCCGAGTCCTCGAGGGAGTATTTAACTCCTTCGAGGGTTATTTTGCCAAATTTGCAGAAACGCTGTCAACACCCGTGGTGGAAGGTTCTGTTCGGCTTTGCCTTGCGTGGAGGTTTCGACGTACTCTCGATAGAGCGAGCGTCTTCCACCCCAGATTGAGTTCCCAGCGGGTAGTCCAAGTGAGAACCTGTGCCCCTTTCGAGGGGGTCAGCTGTAGCCCGGAGGCGTCCTCATAAAGCAGGGTCGATGTGGTCGGGGATACCAGTCTCATTCGATAGAGTCCAGCGGCTCGATGCCTCCCTTCAGGGGGATTCCTCTCGACTGTCTCGACCCTACCTTGGACATCGCCAGCGAGTCCTCGAGGCGGGCCTCGATTTTCGACCACTCGCTGGGGATCCCTGACTCTTGGTGCTCGAGATCGGCTGTCGAACCCTTTCGATGGGCCAGCCATCGACCTCTCGAGACTATCGTGGGCGCATACCTTGGCTTACGAAGTAAGGAAGCTGCCGTGCCGGTTCGTCTTTCTGCCCGTTGGGCGCACCTTTTGAGGTAAGTGACGTTGCGACACTGTATCGGCGGGGAATTCGGAGCGTCCGGCCTGTGAGGAGAGAAAGGACCGTTAGACGGCGCATTTATGGGGGGTGTTACCTCATTTATCGGATCTATCCGTCGGTTGGCCGCTATCTATAAATACGCCGTGGCGTTGCTCCATTCTTTCTTTCCCCTTCCGTCCTCTCGCCTTCGTCTTCTCGCTGCCTTTGCTCTCTTGCTTCCTCCACGCGCGCGTGCACCCCCTCGAGCGGTAGTGAATCCACCATCCTTCCAACCAAGATGCCTGTGAGGCATGTTGCTGCCGACGACTGGTGTCCGTCGTTGATGACGGACCGCCCGTCTGCTAGAGCTCGAGAACGAAGGGCTCTTGCGCCGCCGCACTTCGCAGTCTTCGCCGGAGTGGATCGCGCCGCCGGCGAGTCACAGGGAGCCCCAGCCACCCGAGGGCTATGTGGTGTCATTCGCCAAGTTCCACCGCCATGGCTTGGGTGCTCCCCCGAGTCGCTTTATGCGGGCCCTCTGCTTCCACTATGGAGTGGAGCTCCAGCATTTTTCCCCGAACGCCATCACCGTCGCGGCGGTCTTCGTCGCGGTGTGTGAGGGCTATCTGGGGATGATGCCCCATTGGGATCTATGGCTCCACCTCTACAGGGGCGAACTTTTCAACGCCCCCACCGGAACCACCGGCGTGAGGAAACCCGTGCGGGCCGGATGCCTCAACCTGGTGTTGAAGACGAAGAAGACGGAAAGGCCGCGCGAGTACATCCCGGTGGGGCTGTCGTCGAACCATGCTGGGTGGGACTCCCAGTGGTTCTATCTGAGAAACGACGACGGTCTCTTCCCCGCCTACATGGGCCGTCTGATCTCGGAGCGCCCAGACAACTGGACGTATGGCGTCGTCCAAGAGCACCAGTCGTGGCTCGACCCCCTCCTCGACGCCATGAAGAAGCTGCGCCTGGAGGGCTTGTCCGCCGCTCTCGTCCTCTCTGCCGTCCATCGTCGGAGGGTCCTTCCCCTGATGTCTCAGCCGTTGAGGATGGACGAAATGGGGCCGGGCGTCTCGTCCCGGGATCTCGAAGCTTGCCGGATGTCCAACGTGGCTCTAGCGGACGATGAAGTCGCCGCCCGGGTCAGGGCGGCCATCGCCGGCGACTTCAAGTCGCAGCACGTCAACGGCTTCCCCATGAGGCCTGATGAAGGCTCGGTCGATCTGGTATGTTTTCTTCCTCGTGGGTAGCCTTGACTCTGGGTTCCTTTTCCACCCCCTTTTTCTAAGTCTACTTTTTACGGTGGCAGGGGCGGATCGACGTTCGATCCTCGAGGCCCCCGGTGAGGGAGGACGAAGTCGACCGCGACGCGCGGCGCCGGTCCGCCGAGAAGTCGAAGTCCGTCAAGGACTCTAAGAAGAAGGGGGAGAAGAAGAAAAACCTCGACCGGCAAGCCTTAGAGGCGCGCCGGTCCAAGTCCAGGCAGAGGGGAGAGCCTGAGGAAGAGTCCCCCAGCGAGAAAGATGACGACGATGACGAGGACAGTGAGGACTCCGAGGGGATGGCGTCTCGTCTTGACCGGATCCTCGGGGGTCCATCTCAAGGCGACGTCGACGCTCCTCGGGCGGAAGCTCCGACGGGGGGCCAGGCGGATCCTTCCGTCCTCGCGCCGATACCCCTCCCGCGCCCAAGGTCAGCCAAGTCGTGCCGCGCCCTCCCCCGGCGCTCAGGGAGAGCGGTCATGCCAGGCCCCAAGCGACGAGGCCACTGACCCGTGGTCGCGCAGCGGCCTCCGAGAAAGGAGAGGTCGGCCGCAGGAGCGCCAGTCCCGGCGCCCGTCAGGCGGGAACTGACGCACCTAGGCTAGCGCCTGCCCTCGAGGGGCCTGGAGCCCTGACGCGGGGTGGCTCGAGGCCCACCGGTCGGGGCGGAGGGAGGCGAGCTGTTCTCCCTGTGGGGTAAGCCTTCTCGATGCTGTGGTTTTTGTCTTCCTGTTCCTCTGCGTTTGCTCATATACCGATCTTTTCTCAGGCTAAAGCGGACCCTCGAGCAGGCCCAGCCATCCATGGCAAAGAGGCTCAAAACGGGCGCCGCCTCCAAGGAACCAGGTTCGTAGTTTATTTCTGGGCCTTGCGATGTTCTTGCATCGGTTATTATAACGTCTGACCTTTTTACCCTTTGTTTTGTAGGCTCCTCCAGTTCCCAACCTCCAGCCGGCGTCGAGAGGGCTCCGTCTCGTCCCGCGCCTACTCCGTCGCTGCCGACTTGTGATGAGGCACCCCAGACGCAAGCGTCAGAGGGAGCCCCCGATCCCCCTAGATTGGGGGTCGAGGGGGAACCCATCACCATCAGCGACACGTCTGATGGTGACAGAGCGTCTGGGGGTGCCCGCCGCATGGAGGAGGAAACGTCGACCCCTCATGTCGAGGGATCAACCACCTGGCCCGCCGGCCTCCGCACCCTCGAGGAGCAGAAAAAGAAGAGGGAGGAGGATGAACAGCGGGAGCGCGAGGCGGCGCGGCAGCCACAGGAGCATGAGGCACAGCAACAGCAGCAACAACAACAGCAGCAGCAGCAACAGCAACAACCGCAGCAGCAACCGCAGCAGCGGCAGCAGCAACCACCGCAGCAGCAACAGCAGCAGCAGCAGGCGGGCCAAGAGGAGGGACCGCTCGAGCCTCCGCCCCAAGGTACGGCCCAGCCAGTGCCACCGGAGCCGCAAGAGCTCGGCGAGGAGGAGGACCTGCCGGTGTACGGCCCCCCAACCTCGGCGTGGCTCCTCCCAGGGGCACCTGCCGCGATCCGGGCAGAGCCGGGGCGAGCGGATGGAGTGGTGGCGCTCGCCTGCCTGAAGCGCACGCCCCCCGACCCCGAGTCCGATATCAAGAGGACAATTTATGGCATGGACGGGATCGCCCCAGGGTTCCTCCGGGAACGTCGGGCGTGGGAGGACCGCTTTCCTTCTGAGGAGGATGAAATTGGGGCATCGGGGACCAAGGATGGAACCTGGAAGACGGTGGACGACGACGGACGGTTCCCATGCCTCGTCGACCTGTTCCTGCGCCATGGGGGCTCCCTCGAGACCGTCGAGGGCCTCGTCCGCGGTGTTAAGGCGCGGGCTGACCGGGAGATGGAGCACTGGTGCCCCGACCGCATCCGTATCCGGGCCTCCCACGACCCGTCTGAGCCTGACATCTTCCTCGACGATCGGAAGGAGGCGGAGAAGTGGGAACACGTCGAGGAGCTCCGCCTTTGGATGAAGCATGTGGTGGGGCTCCTCTCAGACGTTATCAACAACGGGCTCGGCCCGGCTTATTTCGTAAGTGTTTCTCGAACTCCAATCCTCATGGTGCTTTCTGGTTTCTGTATTCTAATCCATGCGACCCTTGATTCGCAGGATATGAAAGAGACCTCCCGCATCAAGTCCAGCTTCATACACGCCACGAGGGGCGGTTGGGAGCAGCTCCCCCTCCTCAAGGATCAACTCCTCGAGTCGCAGGAAAAGCTCCTTAAAGCTTACAAAGATCTCATAGCACTCGAGGAGGAGAAGAAGGCGAGGGAGGCTGCCTTGGCTGAGGCCCGAGAGGCCTCGAAGAAGGCGGAGGAGGAGACGATGCAGCTACGGGAGCGGGCTCTTACGGTCGAGGAGGCCGCGTCCAGAGCCCGGGAGGAGGCCCTGTCCTACAAGAGCGTTATCGCGGATCTGGACAAGGAGAAGGGCCTCCTTAAATCCGACCTGGACTCTCTCCGAGAGTCCTTCCGAAAGATGAAGGTGGAGCATGTGAACGGCGAGGTCGCCAGGGGCGCCGCGGAGGATGCCAAGAAGAAGGCCCTCGAAGATCTCGAGGCGGAGCGGGCTCGATCCTGCAGTCTCTCTAACGACGTCGAGCGTCTGAAGGGAGAATTGCTGGAGAAGAGTGGGGCCATTGCCCAGGCTGGCAAGGCGATCGAGGATCTCTGCGTTGCCAACACCGAGCTGGCACGCTCCAACAAAGAGATCGAGGGGGCCAACACCAGGCTGGTCGGCGAGAACACGGCCCTCGAGGAGACCGTACGCGGTATGTTTCCTCTATCAGATTTCTTTTTCCGAGGTGTGCTTAGTTTTTCCTAAGGTCTCTTTGTATTGGCTTTTACAGGGCTCAAGGACGAACTCCTGGCCGCCCAAGCCGAGGCTCGCAACGCCAAGGCTCAGCTCGAGGCGGAGGTTGCTTTGAACCGTCGAGTGCGGACGGCGATAAGTGATCTCTCGACCTCTTGGGAGGTCGAGCCTATGGATGAGTCGAGGGAGGACGCTCGAGGCGACGCCCTAGTCGACCAGTTGTGCTACATAGGCGCGACGCTGCGAGATCGGGTGCGGGACGCCCTCCACATCGTGGTGAAGCGGGCGATGGCGGTTGTCTGCTCGGGCTTCTCCTACGACATGGAGGTGGTGTCCCATGGCTTCGTCACCGACATCTCCAAGACCGACGCGGAGAACGAGGAGAGGCTCCATGCCTTGATCGACGACGCGGAGGCTCCTGGGGAAAGGTTGGCCAAGCTTTTCGAGCCTGAGGTGCTCCCTCCTGAGGCTAGCTCGGGCGGAGGCGAGGGCGGTGAGGATCGTGCCGCGGACTGAGGCCTGCGAGCCTGCTAAGGGCGCCTGAGGCCCCTTGTATGATACTTTGTTAATTCTGTGGGTAACTGATGCTGTATCACTTTCGTAATTGTTAAATGCTTATTTTGTCTTTCCGCTTGATGCTTTCGTTTCTCTTTACGCCTACGTTTGTATCCCTTGCTCGATTTTTCGTAAAAGACCACCTCGATCACTTCAATGGTGGGGAAGTGAGTAGAGTTTCCGTAGCCCGGGGGCGTAGGAGTTCTCCAGCTCGTTGTCCCTCGGCCTTTGAGGGGCTCGAGGCGCCTTAGCTACTTGAACCGTGCAAGGTTTACTACGTAAGAAAAGAAAACTTCTTGGTTTTTTCGATACTCGGGGGGGGGGGTCGTCCCCCTGGTAGCCCCCGAGGGGGTGCTGACTATGATGGGTCGTAGTCGGCGCCCCCTTTTAACGTCGAGATCGTGACTTATTAATCTTCTCAGCACAAAGAAAGAAGAATTGTTTCGAGGGAAGGACTTCATTCATTCATTCGTTTACAAAATCTTGGTACAAAACATAAGCAGGAACATAAGTTTAGAACTTCTAGGGGTAGAATCGACGTAGCTGTTCGATGTTCCATGCGTTGGTGAGAATTGCCCCCTTTTCGTCCGCCAGCTTGTACGTTCCCGGCTTCAGGACCTCGGCCACCACGTATGGACCTTCCCAAGGCGGAGTCAGCTTGTGGCGTCCCTGATTGCTTTGCCGGCGTCGTAGGACTAGGTCGCCCAGGTTGAGGTCCCTTTTGCGCACATGCTTATCGTGGTAGCGTCGAAGCCTTTGCTGATATCTGGCAGAGTTGAGGAGGGCCATGTCTCTAGCCTCCTCAAGTTGGTCGACTGCGTTTTCTTGAGTCTCTTTGTTCGATTGCTCGTTGTAGGCCTTGAGTCGAGGTGACCCATACTCGAGGTCTGTGGGGAGGATAGCCTCAGAGCCGTAGATCATGAAGAACGGGGTGTATTTTGTGGCCCTGCTTGGTGTTGTCCTAAGGCTCCATAGGACTGAGGAAAGCTCCTCGACCCATTTTTTGCCGAATTTCTTCAATCGATTGTAGATCCTTGGCTTGAGTCCTTGCAAAATCATGCCGTTGGCACGCTCGACTTGGCCGTTAGTTCGAGGATGGGCTACTGCAGACCAGTTCACACGGATGTGATGCCGATCGCAGAAGTCCAAAAACTTTTTGCCGGTGAACTGGGTGCCGTTGTCGGTGATGATGACATTGGGGATCCCAAACCGATGGATGATCTCGGTGAAGAAAAGGACGGCCTGCTCGGAGTGGATGTTGGTGATGGGTCGAGCCTCGATCCATTTGGAGAACTTGTCAATGGCCACCAGCAAATGGGTGAATCCTCCTTTCGCCTTTTGTAGAGGTCCTACTAAATCGAGTCCCCACACCGCAAACGGCCAGGTAATGGGGATCATCTGAAGAGCGTGGGCAGGCAGATGCGTCTGCTTGGCGTAGAACTGACACCCGTGACATGATCGTACGAGCTCGATGGCGTCCGCCACGGCCGTTGGCCAGTAGAAGCCTTGTCGAAAAGCGTTCCCTACAAGGGTCCGTGGAGCGGCGTGGTGACCGCAAGCCCCCGAGTGCAGGTCATCGAGGAGTTTTCGGCCTTCTTCCATGGTGATGCAACGTTGTAAGACCCCCGTCGGGCTCCGTCGATATAGCTCGTTGTCTTCGCCATAGATCACATATGATTTGGCCCGTCGAGCGATACGACGAGCTTCTGACCTGTCTTCTGGCAACTCGCCGCGGATAAGGCAGTCGAGGAACGGTGTGCGCCAATTGAATGGTCGACCTGGTCGTCGTTCTATCTCCATCTTCTCTTTCACCATCAAGAGCGTATCGACAGCATCGGTTGGTTGGGCGGTGGTGGCGTCGACGCCAGCCCCCGTGCCTAGGTCGACGGATGGCTCGTGAAGATCCTTTGAGAATGCATCAGGCGGCACCGTGCCTCTGGTCGATGCGATCTTGGCGAGTTCGTCGGCTGCCTCGTTGTAGCGTCGAGCGACATGGACAAGCTCGAGACCGTGGAACCTGTCTTCGAGTCGACGGACCTCCTTGCAGTACTCTTCCATTTTTGGGTCGTGGCAGCTCGAGGTTTTCATTACTTGGTCGATGACGAGTTGGGAGTCACCTCGGACGTCGAGGCGTCGGACTCCTAACTCGATAGCGATCTTGAGACCGTTGACGAGGGCCTCATATTCTGCGACATTGTTAGATGCGGCAAAATGAATCCTGATTACGTACCTCATGTGGACGCCCAAGGGTGAGATGAACAGCAGGCCGGCTCCGGCTCCAGTTTTCATGAGTGACCCATCGAAATACATCGTCCATAGTTCCGCCTGGACTTGGGTCGGGGGGAGCTGGGTGTCCGTCCATTCTGCGATGAAGTCTACCAGGGCCTGCGATTTGATGGCCTTGCGAGGCGCATAAGTGAGAGTCTCACTCATGAGCTCGACCGACCATTTTGCTATTCTTCCCGTGGCTTCTTTGCTCTGGATTATTTCGCCTAAAGGAAAAGACGAGACCACCGTGATGGGGTGGCCAAGGAAGTAATGCTGCAGCTTGCGTCGGGCAAGGATTACGGCATAAATCAGCTTCTGGACTTGGGGATAACGTGCTTTGGTCTCCGAAAGCACCTCGCTGACGAAATACACTGGCCTCTGAACCGGTAGCGCATGTCCCTCCTCCTGCCTCTCGACCACCACCGCCGCGCTGACGACCTGGGTCGTCGACGCGACGTAGAGGAGCAGCGGCTCTGCAGGTTGAGGTGGAACCAGGACTGGTGCCGAGGTCAGCGTCTTCTTCAGCCTTTCGAGTGCTTCCTCGGCCTCGGGGGTCCAAGAAAAGCGCTCGACCTTCTTTAGGAGTCGATATAATGGTAATGCCTTTTCTCCTAGTCTCGAGATGAAACGACTCAGAGCCGCCAAGCACCCCGTGACTCTCTGTACACCCTTGATGTCTCGGATCGGCCCCATTTTCGTGATAGCCGAGACTTTCTCGGGGTTGGCCTCAATGCCGCGCTGCGAAACGATGTATCCTAGGAGCATGCCTCGAGGCACACCGAAAACGCACTTCTCGGGATTGAGTTTGATCCGGCTGGTGCGTAGGCAGCTAAAGGCAATCTCGAGGTCCTGGATCAGGTCTCCTCGTCGCTTTGACTTGATGACAATGTCGTCGACGTAGGCCTCGACCGTTGACCCTATATGTTCGCCAAATACGTGGAGCATGCAACGTTGATACGTGGCTCCCGCGTTTCGGAGCCCAAATGGCATGGTCACGTAGCAATACATCCCAAAAGGCGTGATGAAAGAGGTCGCGAGCTGGTCGGACTCCTTCATTTTTATTTGGTGGTAACCAGAATATGCATCAAGGAAAGAAAGGGTTTCACATCCCGCGGTAGAATCGACAATCTGATCAATGCGTGGCAATGGAAAGGGAACTTTTGGACATGCTTTATTCAGACTAGTATAATCGACACACATCCTCATTTTCCCATTCTTTTTCTTAACTAATACAGGGTTTGCTAACCAGTCAGGATGATGAACCTCCTTGATGAATCCGGCCGTCAAAAGCTTGTGGACTTCCCCGCCAATGATCTTGCGCTTCTCCTCATCGAATCGGCGCAACCGCTGCTTCACTGGCTTGGAACCGGCTCGAATCTCCAAGTAGTGCTCGGCGACTTCCCTCGGTATGCCTGGCATGTCCGAGGGACTCCATGCAAACATATCAACATTTGCACGTAGAAAGTCGACGAGCACGGCTTCCTATTTGGGGTCGAGGTCGGCGCTGATCGTCAGCACTTTGCCGTCGGAGTTGTTGGGGTCGAGCGGGATCTTCTTGGTTCCTTCCGCCGCCTCGAAGCTGCCCGCATGACGCTTAGGCTCTGGAGCCTCAGCGGCCATGGCCTCGAGCTTTGCAACGAGCTCGGTGGAGCTCTCGACCGCCTCCCCGTACTCGACGCACTCGACGTCGCACTCGTACGCGTGCTCGAAGGAGGAACTGACAGTGATGACGCCTTTGGGACCAGGCATCTTCAGCTTCAAGTAGGTGTAGTTGGGTATAGCCATGAACATGGCATAGCCTGGGCGCCCGATGATGGCGTGGTACGTGCCTCGGAACCCAACCACCTCAAAGGTGAGGGTCTCCTTCCTGAAGTTGGCCGCCGTGCCGAAGCAGACCGGTAGGTCAATTCGACCTACTGGAAGTGCCTTTTTCCCTGGCACGACGCCATGGAAACCGCCGGCGCTTGGCTGGAGGCTTCCTCTATCGATGCCGAGGAGGTCGAGGGTCTCGAGGTAGATGATGTTGAGGCTGCTGCCACCATCCATCAGCACTTTCGAGAGTCGGGTGTTGACGATGATGGGGTCGACGACGAGCGGGTAGACGCCTGGGGCGACTTCCTTGTCGGGGTGGTCCTCTTGGTCGAAAGTGATAGGAGTGCTTGACCAGCTAAGGTACTGGGGCACCGCCATTCTTGCCGCAAAGACTTCGCGACGCTCCCTTTTGCGCTGCCTCATGGTTAATTGAGTCGAGGGCCCGCCATAGATCATGTAGCAGTCGTGGACGGCGGGGAAGCCGTCGTCATCTTTGTTGTCCTCCTTGCTGCCAGCCTTCTCTTTCTTGGAGTCATCACGCGTATCTTTTTTGAACCCCAGACCGTCGAAATGCTTTCTCAGCATACGACAGTCCTTGAGCTTGTGGTTGGCGCCTCCCTTATGGTAAGGGCACGGCTCCTCCAACATCTTGTCAAAGATGCCACCATGCGGAGGGCCTCGAGGCTTCTTTCGATCCATGGCGGCAACAAGGTTGTCATCGGAATCTTCCCGGTGGAACTGCCGCTCTTTCTGCTTCTTTTTATTCTTCTTGAGGCCTCGACTGGGGGTCCCATCTTCGTCGACGGGCTGCTTGCCTTTTCTTCCTTCTGAGCTGAAGAAGGCGCCGACCGCCTCCTCCCCTGCCGCGTAGTTGGCTACTACGTCCATCAGCTCGTCGACGGTCTGAGGTCGATTGCGACCTAATTTCCGCACCAAGTCTCGACTGGTGGTGCCCGAGACAAACGCCAAGATGACATCGTGGTCAGGGATGTGCGGCAGCTCAGTGCGCTGCTTCGAGAAGCGTCGAGCATACTCCCGAAGAGTTTCTCCTGACTTCTGCTTGCACTTGCTGAGGTCCCACGAGTTCCCTGGCCGTATGTAGGTCCCTTTGAAGTTACCCTCGAAGACTCTCACCAGATCAACCCAGTTGTGGATCTGATTGGCAGGGAGTTCCTCGAGCCATCGACGGGCGGTGTCGGAGAGGAAAAGGGGTAGCTGTCTGATGATGGCTCGATCATCACCTCGAGCGCCACCTAGCTGACAGGCCAGCCTGAAGTCGGCCAGCCACAACTCTGGTTTGGTCTCTCCATTGTACTTCGCGATGCTGGTCGGGGGTCGAAATGGATTGGGCAGGGGCGTGCTGCGGATCGCCCTGCTGAACACCCGTGGGCCTGGTGGCTCGGGGGCCACCCGGTCCTCGTCGCTGTCGTATCTCCCACCGCGATGCGCGCTATAACCGCGCTCTTCCGCGTCTCCGTGCCGGCGGCGCCGATTTTCTTTGATGTCGTGCCGCGCGTCGTGTCGACGTTGATTGTCGACGGGGAGGATGAGAGCGGTCTTTCTACCGCGAGGGGGAGGTTGTTGATGGACTGACACCTCCTCTTCGTTTAGAGGCTGTTCGTCGCGCTTCTCTGTGGCAGCTCCTCGTCGTCGAGATGCCGAACTTTCGGCTTGTTGAACCGCCGCCACCTGGAGCAATGTCTGTACCTCATCTCGAATGCGTCGGGCCTGGGAATTCGACGGCTCTGGCATGTTACGTAGCAGCATCGTCGCTGCCACTACATTCTGGCCTGCTCGAGGGAAACGGCTGACAGGTTGCTCTGGCTCTGCGTCGCCGACGATCTGTCGATTTACCTCCCGAGCGCGTCTGCGGACACTTCCGCCCGGCGGGTAGGGCAGGTCTTGCTCGAGGATTTGCTCGAGCAGGACGAGACGCTCGCGGCCTTCGTCGAGCTTCATCTTGAGCTCCCGCAGCTGCGCGAGCTGCGCGGTTCTGTCTTCCTGAGGAGGGGGGTCGACCTGTCCGTCGTTCCCAGGCGTCCTGGGGTCTTCTCGCGCCGCGGGGGCTCGACCACCCGCAGCAGCATCCCGTGTCTCGTCAGTAGTTTCTACCGCCCCGTCGATGTGATAGCATTCCCTCGTAGGGTCATAGCTGTCTGTCTCGGAGTCAGAGTCCGGTTCGGCGGCGTAGAAACACCCACGTCCTTCCTCCAACAATCGTTGCCTGAGGGAGGTGATCGAGTATCGTCCGGGGCCGAGACGACGGAGGCCTTGTACTCGGGAAAGGTCTGGCAGCTCGGACGCTGACCGCCGCGCTTCAGAGCTACGTGGGAGGACCATTGGTCTTTCTACGTACGTCTGGGCGTTTGGGCATATCGCCCTGGCGAGCGACGCCGCGGCGTTGTCCAATCCGAACGGCAGTGCCGCTCTTGGAGAGAACAACCCGTGTGGAAGTTGCCTAGCTGCGGTGGGGGAGAGCACGCGAGACGCGTCCCCTCCCGTCGTCGCGCGGTGCTGAGTCGTCGCGCTTGTTGCTCCGTCACACGGTGCTGCCGACTTGTGGCCTACGTCCTGCCTCGCACGAGTTGTTGGTCGTGCTCAAGCAGAGGGGCCGCGGAGGTGCTGTCCGCGCCTCTTCTTAGGCGGGGAGGCGTGGTGGTGAGGGCGTCTCGGGGCCTTCAACCGTGCTGGCGTAACGCGGGCTCCTCCTGGTCCTTTGACTGAGAGCAAGATCATGTCGTAGCCGGAGCCCGTAGACATGAACTCGAGGCTCCCAAACCAAATCACCGTGGAGCGCGGAAACGGCGAGGCAAGAGTAGCCATCCGGAAAGGAGTGGGAAATCGATGAAAAACACGCAGGACCCCTACCTGGCGCGCCAACTGTCGGTGTTTTCCCCTGGGGGGTCACACCAACGAGTAAATTTGTATGCGTGCTCCCTTTCCCGAATGGTGATGCAAGAAGACACAGAGATTTATCCTGGTTCGGGCAAGAGAAGGCCCTACGTCCAGCGGGGGGAGAGAGTTTGTATTATCTTGCACCCAAGTGCTTGTACAGGGGCGAATACAAGCGTGGTATGAAGTGTGGAGCTCTACTACGTATGAGCGTGGTCTTGTGTCGTGATCCCCCTGTTCTATTCCTGAGTCCCTCCTTTTATAGTTCCAAGGAAGGACCTAGGGTACATATATAGGTGTAGGAATTGGAATCGATAGCAGCATGGAGCGCTGACCTACTCGAGGTTTCCGTACCGGCATGACCTCGAGCCGTCCCGTCTTAATAGCCTGGTGATGATCACGCGTGCCCCTGCATTCTGCTCTGCGCGCCGTCTTGGATTGGTTCGGCGGATGCACGCTTATATGGCTCGGCGGCAAATCCGGCGGAGCGGTTACGGCGTGGTCAGTCGACGCCCGACTCGTCTCCAGGAAGGAGCCTGGTGAAGTCGAGGGTCGGACGCCGTACGAGGTGTCGATATCTGGAGCGCTGACCCTGGGTGTCTCGAGGGGGTCCCGATTAGACGTTCCATCCTTGTTTCCCGCGCCCTGACACGCCCTGGGTCGTTCGGTGGGAAGGCTGCAAAAAGAACGATGGTTCTCTATCACGCCTCCCGTGACCCGTGTGTTAGGTGGGGAAGCGTCAGGTGCATTAAATGCCCTGGCTCTCGTGCGCGCGTCAGGCGGCGGACAGTGTCCTTGCGCTCGACGCCTCTCGGTTCGCTCGAGCCCGCTTCCGTATTCGACGGCAGTTGTCGCTCGAGCCCTGACCGATTCGCTCGACGCTATTTCCGTCTTTGAGGCTGCGGCCGTCGATGGCCGCGCGTGTGTACGGATGGTCTCGTTATACGCATTGGTGAGGGTACCCCTTGTTGATACCTCGACAACAAAATACAAATATTTTTATATTTAAGATTGCTAATATAAGAGATGGAAACATTTTAAGTTCCCAAATTTATTATGAAAGCAATTAGATAAGAGGAAATGGAACTGTTATTTTTTAACAAATTAATACAAATTCTTTTCTTTACTATGCAATTAACAAAATTAATCTAATTATTGTATGCATAAATAAAAAAGAAATAGAAAAGAAATCTTTAAAAAATAATCCGATTTAATGGTGAATATCACGTATATCACGATTTGGAGATAAATGATGATAAATTAACAAAATTTACGATCAAATAATGCACAAACAAATTTTCTATTAAAAACACCTACTTTAAGATATTAAAATTAAGTAATAGATTTTTGCATTAACAAAATACTAATTATTTTTTAAATTTAAGTTTGCTATTATAAGAGATGGAAAGTTTTTAAGTTCCCAAATTTATTATGAAAGCAATTAGATAACAGGAAATGGAACATTTATTTTTTAACAAATTAATAAAATTCTCTTATATACTATGAAATTAAAAAAATAATCTAATTATTGTAAGCATAAATAAGTAAGAAATAGAAAATAAATCTTTAAAAAATAATCCAATTTAATGGTGAATATCATGTATATCAGAATTTTGGAGATAAATGATGATAAATGAACAAAATTTACGTTTAAATAATACACAAACAAATTTTCTGTCAAAAACACCTACTTTAAGATATTAAAATTTAGTAATATATTTTTGAATTTACAAAATACTAATTATTTTGTAAATTTAAGTTTGCTATTATAAGAGATGGAAAGATCTTATGTTCCCAAATTTATTATGTAAGCAATTAGACAAAAAAATGGAACTATTATTTTTTAACAAATTAATACCTATTATTTTATTTACTATGCAATTAACAAAATTAATCTAATTATTGTAAGCATGAATAAATAAGAAAGGACAAAAACACATTTAGTTCGTCCGCAACAACAACCGGGACTAAAGGTGGCCTTTAGTTCCGGTTCCTGTTAAGAACCGGGACTAAACGTTGGACCTTTAGTCCCACTGCGCAACACCAACCAGGACTAAAGACTTTTAGTCCCGGTTGGTGATACGCACCGGGACTAAAGGTCTCTGTAGCTATTTAAGCGAACAGTCTTCTTCATCCTCTAGATCGACGTTGCCCTAGACTGCCGCCGCTCCCCGCCGTCGTCTCGCGCGAGTCCCCGAGCCCAGGAGCACCGCCACCACCGCTACCTCCTTCTTCTCCAGCGCAGAGACACACACGGACGAGCGTCGCCGCCGCCTCGAGCCGTACGCCCACGTGCACTGTCGTCCAGAGCGCCCCCACGGCTGCCTCCTCGCCGTCGGCCAACCGCGTGCGCCGCCGCCGGCCACCCTGCGGCCCGCGCCGCTGTTGTCGGGGGTGAGCACAGAGAAACTAGCACTTGATTGATGATGTTTTTTTGTGTTTGTTCAAAGAAGGTGGCGACATTGTACTGGATGCTTGGATCGATCAATCTGCAGCTATAGCGGCTATTTTTTTACTATTTGTTCTTGATCTCTCAGAATGCGGTGTCATATACTGTACGAATGAAATGATATGTCTTATGAATCTAAAAATCATTTTAGTGAATTTGATTTGAATCAAAACTATGAATCTGTTTCCAAACGCATGATAAAAATTTCGTTCCCAAACGCGTGCCTACGAGAAGTACCTCTTGCCAAAACGTACTCCTACATCTACTGCGCGCTCGTGAAACGTACACGTTTCTAGATTGTTCTAACGTGCAGTGAACTCGATTGTATTATTTCTTTATTCATCGCCAAAAGGTAGGAATATCTTACGAGCTATCCAATCTCAAATTGTAAATCATTCTATGAACCTTGTAGAGTCAAAGTATCTTAAATTTAATCAAATTTATATGATAGAATGATAACATTTATGATATCCACTAAGTTACTTCAAGAATTTTAGAGAGTTAAAATATCTCAAGTTTAACCAAATCACTTACAATTTGAGATGGAGGAAGTAGTTGTACTAGCCCATTGAAAAAAGAAGGTACTACAATATATCAGAGCATATGTAGGTGAAGAAAATGTATCATATTGGAATAAGCGTAGTAAAGAAACTATATTCACAATGATTTCTTTTAAAAAGTTATATAAAAAGCTCACTCTCTCAGTCTCACTGGAGTGTTATTTTAGACTTTCAAATTTTTCTTAGACCGTTTATCTTATTTATTTTTTTATACAAACAGTAAAATAAATAAATTATTGTTAAAATATTTTTATTGATAAAATAAGTCATAATTTGATAAGTGAAGTTACAAATATGATTTTTTTTGCAAACCTCAATTGTTAAGCGAAGTTACAAATTGTTATGCCAAGTTACTTCATTCACGAAAAAAATGCAATTCTCTTTTTTAGAAATCAAATAATTTAAATTTTTTTTGATATTTCTATAAAAGATATAAGTATTATTAGATTAATTATAGATATATTTTTATACTATAAATTTTCTTGAGATATAAATGCTACTTTATCCATTACTTTAATATAGATAGCACAAGTTACTTTAATTTATGTTGATCGCGTCAAATACTTTTGCGTTGGACATTTTAAGTACGGGATTTGACAAATAACTTTTAACACTTAATCCAATTTGCAGAAATGGCCAATCTGAATGACAACTTGGATGCTGCAATGATGGACCTAATCAATAGCGGCGCCAATCCAGATCCCCAAGGTGAAGATGATGGGAGTCAATACTTTACTGATTATGAAGAACTTGTAGAAGACAATCCTGATGAGGTCTATCTACAATCTAGTATATATGTATATACATGAAATCAAAATGAATGGCATTTGTATTAATATATTTATACTTGTTTGTGTAACCCTATAGATCGGCGACAACTTCTGAGAAGAGTAGAATAGTGCGTGGCCCGAAGAAGCCATTGGAGGGTCGATATATTTTGTCGAAATTCGATGAGGGTACAGGACAAGTACTTGGGGCAAATTCGAAAAAGTGTATTACGCACTGTGGGTACCTTGTAAGGGACAGGATCCCAGTCAGTGCTCGTGAATGGAGGCAACAGAAAGATAACCCTAATATTAGTTTTGTCTCCGATCATGCAAGGAATTGATTTGGCTAGATATCCTTCAACATTTCACGCTTGATACACAAGATGAAGCTTTGAAGGAGAAGGTTAAAATCTGGGCTATGCAGAAGATGGCCAAACAATTTCAGGCTTAGAAGAAGAAATTGTACAAGACTTTTGTTGCACATGACCAGACACAAGATTTCACCAACAAGGCCTACGTCATGTTGAAGCCTTTTTAGGATGAGTTCGTAGAGTTCAAGAACTCAGATGAGGGTCAGGCACGGATGATCAAGAATCAGGAAAATGCTAAACAAAAGCAATACCACCATCACTTGGGTTCAGGTGGCTATAGGACTACTATTCCTAAGTGGCAAAAGCTAGAACATGAGATTCTTGACAGGGGGATCGAACCAGAATCACTGCACTGGCCTGAGCGTGCCAAGTATTGGTTCTTCAGTCATGGGAGAACCATGGACCTAGAGACCGGTGTTGACGGTCCTTAAGTACTAAATTTAACCATCAACTAAACATGGAAAAGGATCAATATACACCAAACATCTAGAATTAGGGTTTTATCTGACAGAATTCCACGAGCTTTGGTGTTTGTCTGTTTCTGCAGGGGGTTATCAGAAAATATGGAGAGAAGGCACACATGTCATGTTTGCAACGTGATAATTACGTGTCGCGCAATTTTCCTTAATCTAGAAGAGTCTAGAAGCCACGGGAACGAACGGGAGACCGGATGGGCTCGGGGGCTGTAACACCCAAAAATTTACAACTTTTGAAATAGGAGAAAAATGATTTAATTTTGTATTTTGTGCTCATGAAAATATAGGAAAAATAATATTCAATTAAAATTAATCATAGAGTGTAGCAACATTTTGTGCACTCATGCTTATGCATTTTGATTTATTGTGCTGAGTGGTTTTACTAAAGTTTAAAAGTATTTCAAAGTGATTTTAAAAATGGATTTGAAAATGGATTTAGAATAAAGGAAAAGAAAAAAAAGAGAAAACCTCCCCATCTCTCTGTTTCGGCCTGAAAGGCCCAGCAGTCCGCGCCCCGGCCCACTTCCTCCCACTCGGCCCAGCAGCGCGCGCCTCCCCCTCTCTTCTCTGGCTGACAGATCGGCCCCGCGCGTCAGCCAGCCGGGTCCAACTTCTCCCTTTTCCCTCTCTCGCTGCCACCTTGGGCCCACCTGTCACCCTTCTCCTTCCTCCCAACCATGACCGAGCCGGCCTCGATCTTCCACATTAGGAAATCCCGATTCCTTCGGGATTTGATCGCCCCAACTCTTCTAAAGCCCTGCGGTTTCCTCTCTACTCCGTTTTTCTTTTTCCAAGCCACGGAAGGAGCCCTAGCCGACGCCGTAAGCCTCAGTCAGGATCTCACCGGGAGCTAAGCTCGCCGCCGCCGTGGCTCTTGCAATTCGCGAGTGTTCGGCCGAAATTGTTTTGCTGCCGAGCTCCGAAATTGGGTAACGAAGTCAACCAGCTTTCCCCCGTGTTTCCTAATGCTCTCCTGGATGTTCACGGTCTCGCCGAAACTTGCAGGAGCTTCCTGTCCTCCGAATCACGACGCCGGCCGTCCCCGAGCCTTGCGCGCCCCTCGTTTCCCCTTGGGTGAGTTTCCCTTGTTTCCCTCTTGCTCCCCATGTTCTCAGATTCGTTTTTGGTGCTCTATATCGCCGATTCGTTAACTCCGGCGAGGTGCCCCAATGGCGCCACCGCGCTGGTGCTCTGCTCCGGTGAGCCCGTCGGCCGGAATGCGCCCGGAACCCTCTTAGCCGTTCAAACCACGATCTACGGCTCAGATTAGAAGATACCTCTTCGGGGGGTATTTTTGTTAAAGAGTCCCTGCTCTTTTTAAGAATAAACCCGCAGTCCAAAGCGGATTTCAGAAATACGCTTTCTCTTTTAGAAAACGGAAACCAACCAGATTGACTCCGAAAATACGTTTTCAGTATTTCCAGTTTTGCCATCGAGATTGTTTTAACCATAAAATACTCGTTTTAATTCCGTTTTGATCCATTCAAATTGCGTTAGGTTCATAATTATGAGCTTTACATGTTAGTAACACTATTTTCTCAGTTTGAAATCTTTTAATTTCGTGATCCTATTTAATTAATTACTTTCCTATATAAAATCTTAGAAAATTCATAACTTCACCGTTTTAATTCCGATTTTCATGATCTTTACGTTTATGAAATCGTAGCGATGCGTAGAATCTTTTTATAAACTTTTCATACTGTTTTTATATGTTTGGTGTACTGTTCTAATTATAGCCTTGTTTGCTTCGTGTATGTTTTCTCCGATTGTTTGTGTGATCGATGATCGAGTTTAGACGGGGAGCCGTTTCGGTGATCAAGATCAAAGCTTTGGCAACAAGTGAGACCAGCAGAACCAAAAGGATTAGCAAGATCATTGGATCGAGGCAAGTATAGCATTTGGATTCTATTTCTGTGACCATGATCCTGTGGCTAGATTAATGATAAAGTAATAAACGATGAAAAAATGACTTTTTAGCAACTTGATGATTTATCTGTACGTGATCACCCGGGACAACAGTGCAACCATGAGGGCTATAATTGCTCTGGCTTTAGTTAAGTATGAGTAACTTTTCTAGCTCGTTAGCGGTTACCCGTTGTGGCGCAATTGGAGAATAGCAGACCGTGGATTCCTGCGGGTGAATCACACGGACTGACTAATGAAACCAAGCGGCCCTAACTTGTTAGACGAACCTTTGAAAGACTTCATAGTGATCCCTGCCGACCTCCCTAGGAAGGGGGTTAAGAGACTAGCTACCTCGGGCGAAAGGGTAAATCATGACTCATGGGTAAAGATGTGCAACCTCTGCAGAGGGTTAAAAACTAGTATACTAGCCGAGCTCACGGTCAGGAGCGGCCTTGGGGACATCTACATTAAGGGTGATGATTCTTGTGTGTTAAATATGCTCATTGTTTATTGTTTAATTCTTTACATTATTTATGTCACATTGATCATGAGATTGTGGGAGCTATACAATCTAGTTGCTATACTTGTGGAGTTCGACATGGACTCACTCTTGCCATTTCCCCCAAACCTCAGGAGAAGTTTAGGCTTGTGATCAACCAGTCAGTTGGATCCTGTAGAGAGAAGTTAATACCCGAAGTTGGAGTTGTCTATCCGCTGTTTGCTTTTAAAGGTTATCTCTTTTATACTAAGTACGTTATATATTTATGCATTGTCTTTTGATATTACCCCTTATTTGTAGCTATATGTGAGATTTGACTTCTAAGACTCACATATGGTGCATATCTGGTTTTGTCCTTAAAATCGGGTATTACAAAGTGGTATCAGAGCAATGCGGACTGTAGGACGCAAGCCTAGTTAGAAATTGACCATCTTAAGGTTTTGAAATTGCTATAAGATCCTTGCTCTATAAACCTTGATATTTTCCTCTATACTATATCCTTTTCATTGCTATTCATCTTCACCTTGTTGCTTATTTTAAAGACTTGTTCTCATCCCCACTCCTTTATTTGGTATGCTATTAGAACCTTTTCTTACCACCTTCTTGCGTCTTTGAAATATAAGTTTTGGGATCCTTATCCTCCCTATGAAGAAAACGATAGTATCGCAAGTTGAGTGAAGTGTGTTTATTTGGTTGTCATTATGTTTATGTTTGATTTGGATCTTTGTAATGAGTGCAATGATTTTGTTGGATTTCTCCACAATATCATTTAGTTTATAGGCCTAAGGTATAAGGATTAGTGAAATAAGTAGTTGGGTTTGGCTATCTCCTGTTTCTATCTTTTGCTGATTTTTGGAGCAGTCTGCAATAATCATGGTGTATCTCAAGTTCTGGTCGTGCAAAGTTTATCAAATTTTTCTGGGAACAACTAGACTTCAAGATCTTTCTCAGACCGCAAGAATCACCCTCATAGCTATTATGGTTTAGAAGTTAGAAAAATCACAAGATGATACAACTGTGCTGCCAAGAATCTGGATCAGTTTTGGTTGCTTACTGTTTGAGACAAACATAGCTATAGAATTTGGAAAAGTTTTCTATAGAAAAGTTGTAGAAAATTTGCTAAGCTTTCCAACGGTATAAACGAGAACTTATTTGGATAAGTAGAACCCGAGATATGATATTTACAGTTGGATGTTTCTGTTCTGTTTCAAGATCTGGACAGATCTGGTATTTCCTATTTTCAGCCAAGTTAAAGTCAGAATCTGGGAAACAATTGTATACGAAAGTTGTAGAGGATTTCCTAAGCTTTTCAAAAATATAAGGATCATCTCCAGATGAGTTAAGTAGCTCGAGATATAACTTCTGGAAGTTACTGCACCTTTGCTGAGACAGTGTCAGGATGGATATTAAGTTTGGTTGTTTTACCTAAGCTTAAAGACAGAACCTAAGGAGGTCTTCTACATGAAAGTGGTAGAGAATTTCATAAGTTTTCTAACGGTATAAGCTATAACTCTGTTGGATTGACAGAATAAGAGTTATATGTATTTTACTACGCCGGTGTTTTCATATCGCAGGAAAATTTCAGGATACATGTTTGTTCTCTTGCACAGAAGCTCTTTGGGATGTCATAAGTTCTCAATGTTAGTTAACTTGTCTGGAAAACTTGCTAGCTACCTTTCTTGTGTCCCCTGGTTGATCTTTCTTAAGTGGGGTAGCCCAAATAAAGGGGTTACATGGAGAAGAATTGCATAATGTTGGATGGATCAAGAGACTCGGTACAACGAATTTTAAAGACTATATGATGTGTAGCATTTAAAAAAGGTTATGAGGACTAGTCCCTAATGTCTCCCCAATCAATCTAATTTTAAGGGGGGTAGTACCCTGATATCACAGGATGATGCATTTTGAAGTGATAATTGTCTTCTGAGATATTCTATGGTTATGATCATCTATCCTTGCCGTGTTACTGACGTTGGTCACTTGATGACAGGGAGTGTAGTGTCCCATGGATTCGGAGCATAATATGACGCCTCTTATGGATAGGTGGGAAGAATATGATCATTTTGCCTTTGAAGAAAGATGCTATGAGTATGACAAAGCTGAGTGTTATCAAAATAATAATATGGAAGAGCAAGTTGACAATGAATCAAATCAAAATCCACAACGACGGAAGCGTAAAAGGAAAGCTCGTAAGAGGCCCGCTCCTGGAAATAAAGTACAGCAAAATTATATCAATGGAAGACTGAACAATGTGGATAGGCATAACATTCAAGGAGCCACCAAAGTGGTGGGAGGCTATATTCAAGTGGACTCAGTACTAGTTTTTGCTCTGTTTGACTGAAGTGCTTCGCATTCTTTCATATCCACCGACTTGGTAAAGACAATCGAACGGGTGAAGTGTCCGACGAGAAAGCCTTTGTTAGTTCAAACCCCAAGGGGAGAAATACAGGCAGATCAGGTTTGCTCAAATATCAATCTTGTCATAAAGAAGGAAAACTTCACTGTAAACCTCATTGTGCTAGAGTCACTCAATATTCCTTTGGTTCTTGGCAATGGATGGTTATGTGCACACAAGGCAGTGATCTATGCTACCCAGTGGAAAATATTCTTAACTGCACCATCAGGGAAAAGAATTGAGTATCAAGGTGGTCCACTCCTACCTGAGGAGGCATATCCATGCCGAGATATCATGTCTTCGAGTTGTATAAGTTGAAAAGTTGGTAGTCAAGATGGACAGTGAGCAATTACGAATAATAGACATCTTATGGAAGTTTTGTTCACAAGTTGTAATCCCGAAACATAAGTGCTTGCATCTGGGATACAAGTTGTCAAGTTGAAATAATGATCAAGATCTTTTCCTGTTTCTCTTTTGGAATCTGTGTCTCTTTCGAATCTCGAGGACGAGATTCATTTTAAGGGGGGTAGATTTTGTCGAGGGTATCAGTAAGGGGTACCCTCAGCGATGCGCATTATGAGATTGCCCGTACGCAGGTCGAGACCCTCAATTCGACGCTCTAATCTTACCTATGCGCCGCCATCGACGGCCGTAACCTCGAAGACGGAAATAGCGTCGAGCGAATCGATCAGGCGTCGAGCGCCGGTTACCGTCGAATACGGAATAGGCTCATGCGAACCGGGGGGCATCGAGCGCGAGGGCGCCATCCGCCGCATGACGCGCGCACGAGGGCGGGAGCATTAAATGCGCCTGATGTTTCCCCACCTAACGCACAGGTCACGGGAGGCGTGATAGGGAACAGGCTTCCGTCCCATCAATCTTTTTGCAGCCTTCCCACCGAACGACCCAGGGCGTGTCAGGACGCAGGAAACGAGGATGGAACGTCTAATCGGGACCCCCTCGAGACATCTAAGGTCAGCGCTCCAGATATCAGCATATTACACGGCGTCCGACCCTCGACCGAACAGGGTCCCTTCCTAGGGACAAGTTGGGCGTCGACTGACAACATCACAGTTACCCCGCCGGATCCGCCGCCTTACCGTACAAGCATGCAACCTCAGAACCAGCGCAAGGCGGCGGGCAGGGCAGAACGCAGGAGCACGCGTAATCATCACCGGGCTATCAAGATGGGACGGCTCGAGGCCATGCCGTACGGAAGCCTCGAGTAGGTCGGCGCTCCATGCGGCTATCGACCCCTACTTTAACATCTACGCGTGTACCCTGTGTCTCTCCTTGGAGCTATAAAAGGAGAGACTTAGGAATAGAAGGAGAAGGACAACACAAGACCACACTCATACGTAGAAGAGCTCCACACTTCATACCACGCTTGTATTCGCCCCTGTACAAGCACTTAGGTGCAAGATAATACAAACTCTCTCCCCCCGCTGGACGTAGGGCCTTCTCTTGCCCGAACCAGGATAAACCTTTGTGTCTTCTTGCATCACCATCCGGGAAAGGGAGCACGCATACAAATTTACTCGTTGGTGTGACCCCCCGGGGGAAAAACACCGACAGTTGGCGCGCCAGGTAGGGGTCCTGCGTGTTTTTTATCGATTTCCCACTCCTTTCCGGATGGCTACTCTTGCCTCGCCGTTTCCGCGCTCCACGGTGATTTGGTTTGGGAGTCTCGAGTTCACGTCTACGGGCTCCGGCTACGACGTGATCTTGCTCTCAGTCAAAGGACCAGAAGGAGCCCGCGTTACGCCAGCACGGTTGAAGGCCCCGAGACGCCCTCACCACCACGCCTCCCCGCCTAAGAAGAGGCGCGGACAGCACCACCGCGGCCCCTCTGCTTCAGCACGACCAACAGCTCGTGCGAGGCAGGACGTGGGCCACAAGGCGGCAGCACCATGTGACGGAGCAACAAGCGCGACGACTCAGCACCGCGCGACGACGGGAGGGGACGCGTCTCGTGCGCTCTCCCCCACCGCAGCTAGGCTACTTCCACACGGGTTGTTCTCTCCAAGGGCGGCTCTGCCGTTCGGGTTGGACAACGCCGCGGCTCTAGAAATACCAATGGTCCTCCCACGTAGCTCTGAAGCGCGGCAGTTGGCGTCCGAGCTGCAGGACCTTTCCCGAGTACAAGGCCTCCGTCGTCTAGGCCCCGGACGATACTCGATCACCTCCCTCAGGCAATGATTGCTGGAGGAAGGACGTGGGTGTTTCTATGCCGCCGAACCGGACTCCGACTCCGAGACAGACAGCTATGACCCTACGAGGGAATGCTATCACATCGACGGGGCGGTAGAAACTACTGACGAGACACGGGATGCTGCCGCAGGTGGTCGAGCCCCCGCAGCGCGAGAAGACCCCAGGACGCCTGGGAACGACGGACAGCTCGACCCCCCTCCTCAGGAAGACAGGACCGCGCAGCTCGCGCAGCTGCGGGAGCTCAAGATGAAGCTCGACGAAGACCGCGAGCGCCTCGTCCTGCTCGAGCAGAACCTCGAGCAAGACCTGCCCTACCCGCCGGGCGGAAGTGTCCGCAGACGCGCTCGAGAGGTACATCGACAGATCGTCGGCGACTCAGAGCCAGAGCAACCTGTCAGCCGTTTCCCTCGAGCAGGCCAGAATGTAGTGGCAGCGACGATGCTGCTACGTAACATGCCAGAGCCGTCGAATTCCCAGGCCCGACGCATTCGAGATGAGGTACAGACATTGCTCCAGGTGGCGGCGGTTCAACAAGCCGAAAGTTCGGCGTCTCGACGGCGAGGAGCTGCCACAGAGAAGCGCGACGAACAGCCTCTAAACGAAGAGGAGGTGTCAGTCCAACAACAACCTCCCCCTCGAGGTAGAAAGACCGCTCTCATCCTCCCCGTCGACGGTCAACATCGACACGACGCGCGGCACGACATC
The DNA here is from genome assembly GCF_000003195.3 of Sorghum bicolor. Taxonomy (NCBI): domain Eukaryota; kingdom Viridiplantae; phylum Streptophyta; class Magnoliopsida; order Poales; family Poaceae; genus Sorghum; species Sorghum bicolor. The sequence goes on along the minus strand of NC_012873.2, from coordinate 18,105,854 downwards.
AAAGAAAATCGACGCCGCCGGCACGGAGACACGGAAGAGCGCGGTTATAGCGCGCATCGCGGTGGGAGATACGACAGCGACGAGGACCGGGTGGCTCCCGAGCCACCAGGCCCACGGGTGTTCAGCAGGGCGATCCGCAGCACGCCCCTGCCCAATCCATTTCGACCCCCGACCAGCATCGCGAAGTACAATGGAGAGACCAAACCAGAGTTGTGGCTGGCCGACTTCAGGCTGGCCTGTCAGCTAGGTGGCGCTCGAGGTGATGATCGAGCCATCATCAGACAGCTACCCCTTTTCCTCTCCGACACCGCCCGTCGATGGCTCGAGGAACTCCCTGCCAATCAGATCCACAACTGGGTTGATCTGGTCAGAGTCTTCGAGGGTAACTTCAAAGGGACCTACATACGACCAGGGAAATCATGGGACCTCAGCAAGTGCAAGCAGAAGTTAGGAGAAACTCTTCGGGAGTACGCTCGGCGCTTCTCGAAGCAGCGCACTGAGCTGCCGCACATCCCTGACCACGACGTCATCTTGGCGTTTGTCTCGGGCACCACCAGCCGAGACTTGGTGCGGGAATTAGGTCGCAATCGACCTCAGACCGTCGACGAGCTGATGGACGTAGTAGCCAACTACGCGGCAGGGGAGGAGGCAGTCGGCGCCTTCTTCAGCTCAGAAGGGAGGAAAGGCAAGCAGCCCATCAACGAAGATGGGACCCCCAGTCGAGGCCTCAAGAAAAACACAAAGAAGCAGAAAGTGCGGCAGTTCCACCGGGAAGATTCCGATGACAACCTTGTCACCGCCATGGATCGAAAGAAGCCTCGAGGCCCTCCGGATGGAGGCATCTTTGACAAGATGTTGGAGGAGCCGTGCCCTTACCATAAGGGAGGCGCCAACCACAAGCTCAAGGACTGTCGTATGCTGAGAAAGCATTTCGACGGTCAGGGGTCCAAAAAAGATACGCGTGATGACTCCAAGAAAGAGAAGGCTGGCAACAAGGAGGACAACAAAGATGACGATGGCTTCCCCGCCGTCCACGACTGCTACATGATCTATGGCGGGCCCTCGACTCAGTTGACCACGAGGCAGCGCAAAAGGGAGCGTCGCGAAGTCTTTGCAGCAAGAATGGCGGTGCCCCAGTACCTTAACTGGTCAAGCACTCCTATCACTTTCGACCGAGAAGACCACCCCGACAAGGTAGTCGCCCCAGGCGTCTACCCACTCGTCGTCGACCCCATCATCGTCAACACCCGGCTTTCGAAAGTGCTGATGGATGGTGGCAGCAGCCTCAACATCATCTACCTCGAGAGCCTTGACCTCCTCGGCATCGATAGAGGACGCCTCCAGCCAAGCGCCGGCGGTTTCCATGGCGTCGTGCCAGGGAAAAAGGCACTGCCAGTAGGACGAATTGACCTATCGGTCTGCTTCGGCACAGCGGCCAACTTCAGGAAGGAGACCCTCACTTTTGAGGTGGTTGGGTTCCGAGGCACGTACCACGCCATCATCGGGCGCCCGGGCTACGCCAAGTTCATGGCCATACCCAACTACACCTACTTGAAGCTGAAGATGCCCGGTCCCAAAGGCGTCGTCACTGTCAGTTCCTCCTGCGAGCACGCGTACGAGTGCGACGTCGAATGCGTCGAGTACGGGGAGGCGGTCGAGAGCTCCACCGAGCTCGTCGCGAAGCTCGAGGCCCTGGCCGCTGAGGCTCCAGAGCCTAAGCGCCACGCGGGCAGCTTCGAGGCGGCGGAAGGAACCAAGAAGATCCCGCTCGACCCCAACGACTCCGACGGCAAAGTGCTGACGATCAGCGCCGACCTCGACCCCAAATAGGAAGCCGTGCTCGTCGACTTTCTCCGTGCAAATGCCGATATGTTTGCATGGAGTCCCTCGGACATGCCAGGCATACCGAGGGAAGTCGCCGAGCACTCCTTGGAGATCCGAGCCGGTTCCAAGCCAGTAAAGCAGCGGTTGCGCCGATTCGATGAGGAGAAGCGCAAGATCATTGTCGAGGAAGTCCACAAGCTTTTGGCGGCCGGATTCATCAAGGAGGTTCATCATCCTGACTGGTTAGCAAACCCTGTATTAGTTAAGAAAAAGAATGGGAAAATGAGGATGTGTGTCGATTATACTAGTCTGAATAAAGCATGTCCAAAAGTTGCCTTTCCATTGCCACGCATTGATCAGATTGTCGATTCTACCGCGGGATGTGAAACCCTTTCTTTCCTTGATGCATATTCTGGTTACCACCAAATAAAAATGAAGGAGTCCGACCAGCTCGCGACCTCTTTCATCACGCCTTTTGGGATGTATTGCTACGTAACCATGCCATTCGGGCTTCGAAACGCGGGAGCCACGTATCAACGTTGCATGCTCCACGTGTTTGGCGAACATATAGGGTCCACAGTCGAGGCCTACGTCGACGACATTGTCGTCAAGTCAAAGCGACGAGGAGATTGCCTTTAGCTGCCTACGCACCAGCCGGATCAAGCTCAATCCCGAGAAGTGCGTTTTCGGTGTACCTCGAGGCATGCTCCTAGGTTACATCGTTTCGCAGCGCGGCATCGAGGCCAACCCCGAGAAAGTCTCGACCATCACGAAAATGGGGCCGATCCGAGACATCAAGGGTGTACAGAGAGTCACGGGGTGCCTGGCGGCTCTGAGCCGTTTCATCTCGAGACTAGGAGAAAAGGCATTGCCATTATATCGACTCCTAAAGAAGGTCGAGCGTTTTTCTTGGACCCCCGAGGCCGAGGAAGCACTCGAAAGGCTGAAGAAGACGTTGACCTCGGCCCCAGTCCTGGTTCCACCTCAACCTGCAGAGCCGCTGCTCCTCTACGTCGCATCGACGAGCCAGGTCGTCAGCGCAGCGGTGGTGGTCGAAAGACAAGAGGAGGGTCATGCGCTGCCGGTCCAAAGGCCAGTCTATTTCATCAGCGAGGTGCTTTCGGAGACCAAGATGCGTTATCCCCAAATCCAGAAGCTGATTTATGCCGTAATCCTTGCCCGTCGCAAGCTGCAGCATTACTTCCTTGGCCACCCCATCACGGTGGTCTCGTCTTTTCCTTTAGGCGAAATAATCCAGAGCAAAGAAGCCACGGGAAGAATAGCAAAATGGTCGGTCGAGCTCATGAGTGAGACTCTCGCTTATGCGCCTCGCAAGGCCATCAAATCGCAGGCCCTGGTAGACTTCATCGCAGAATGGACGGACACCCAGCTCCCCCCGACCCAGGTCCAGGCGGAACTATGGAAGATGTATTTCGATGGGTCGCTCATGAAAACTGGAGCTGGAGCCGGCCTGCTGTTCATCTCACCCTTGGGTGTCCACATGAGGTACATAATCAGGATTCATTTTGCCGCATCTAACAATGTCACAGAATATGAGGCCCTCGTCAACGGTCTCAAGATCGCTATCGAGTTAGGAGTCCGACGCCTCGACGTCCGAGGTGACTCCCAACTCGTCATCGACCAAGTAATGAAAACCTCGAGCTGCCACGACCCAAAAATGGAAGCGTACTGCAAGGAGGTCCGTCGACTCGAGGACAGGTTCCACGGCCTCGAGCTTGTCCATGTCGCTCGACGCTACAATGAGGCAGCCGACGAACTCGCCAAGATCGCATCTACCAGAGGCACAGTGCCGCCTGATGCATTCTCAAAGGATCTTCACGAGCCATCCGTCGACCTAGGCACGGGGGCTGGCGTCGACGCCACCACCACCCAACCAACCAATGCTGTCGATACGCTCTTGATGGTGGAAGAGATGATGGAGATAGAACGACGACCGGGTCGACCATTCGTTTGGCGCACACCATTCCTCGACTGCCTTATCCGCGGCGAGCTGCCAGAAGACAAGACAGAAGCTCGTCGTATCGCTCGACGGGCCAAATCATATGTGATCTATGGCGAAGACAACGAGCTATATCGACGGAGCCCGACGGGGGTCTTACAACGTTGCATCACCGTAGAAGAAGGCCGAAAACTCCTCGATGACCTGCACTCGGGGGCTTGTGGCCACCACGCCGCTTCACGGACCCTTGTAGGGAACGCTTTTCGGCAAGGCTTCTACTGGCCAACGGCTGTGGCAGATGCCATCGAGCTCGTACGCTCGTGTCATGGGTGCCAGTTCTACACCAAGCAGACGCATCTGCCCGCCCACGCTCTTCAGATGATCCCCATCACCTGGCCGTTTGCGGTATGGGGGCTCGATTTAGTAGGACCTCTACAAAAGGCGAAAGGAGGATACACCCATTTGCTGGTGGCCATTGACAAGTTCTCAAAATGGATCGAGGCTCGACCCATCACCAACATCCGCTCCGAGCAGGCCGTCCTCTTCTTCACCGACATCATCCATCGGTTTGGGATCCCCAATGTCATCATCACCGACAACGGCACCCAGTTCACCGGCAGAAAGTTCTTGGATTTCTGCGATCAGCATCATATCCGTGTGAACTGGTCTGCAGTAGCCCACCCTCGAACTAACGGCCAGGTCGAGCGTGCCAACAGCATGATTTTGCAAGGACTCAAGCCAAGGATCTACAATCGATTGAAGAAATTCGGCAAGAAATGGGTCGAGGAGCTTTCCTCAGTCCTATGGAGCCTTAGGACAACGCCAAGCAGGGCCACCAAATACACCCCGTTCTTCATGGTCTACGGCTCTGAGGCTATCCTCCCCACAGACCTCGAGTACGGGTCACCTCGACCCAAGGCTTACAACGAGCAATCGAACAAAGAAACTCAAGAAAACGCGGTCGACCAACTCGAGGAGGCTCGAGACATGGCCCTCCTCAACTCTGCCAGATATCAGCAGAGACTCCGACGCTACCACGGCAAGCACGTGCGCAAGAGGGACCTCAACGTAGGCGACCTTGTCCTACGACGCCGGCAAAGCAACCAAGGACGCCACAAGCTGACTCCACCTTGGGAAGGCCCGTATGTGGTGGCCGAGGTCCTTAAGCCAGGAACGTACAAGTTGGCGGACGAAAAGGGGGCAATCTTCACCAACGCATGGAACATCGAACAGCTACGTCGATTCTACCCCTAGAAGCCCTAAACTTACGTTCCTACATTTTGTACGAAGACTTTGTAAACAAACGCGTGAATAAATAAAGTCTTTCTCTCGAGCGACTTCTTTTTGTGCTAAAAATAGTTACGAGTCATAGTCTCGACGTTAAAAGGGGATGCCGACCATGACCCATCATAGTCAGCACCCCCTCGGGGGCTACCAGGGGGACGACCCCCCCCCAAGCGTCGAAAAAACCAAGAAGTTTTCTTTTCTTACTTAGTAAACCTTGCACGGCTCGAGTAGCTAAGGCGCCTCGAGCCCCCCAAAGGCCGAGGGATAACGAGCCGGAGAACTCCCACGCCCCCGGGCTACGGAAACTCTACTCACTTCCTTACCCTTGAGGTAATCGAGGTTGTTTTTTGACGAAAGATCTAGCAAGGGATACAAACGTAGGAACAAAGAGAAATAAAAGGACCTCGAGCGGAAAGACAAATAAGCATTTAACAATTACAAAAAGACACCGTATCGCTTAGCAACAAAATCAACAAAATATCATACAAGGGGCCCCAGGCGCCCTGAGCAGGCTCGCAGGCCTCAGTCCGCGGCACGATCCTCACTGCCCTCGCCTCCGCCCGAGCTAGCCTCAGGAGGGAGCACCTCAGGCTCAAAGAGCTTGGCCAACCTTTCCCCAGGAGCCTCCGCGTCGTCGATCAAGGCATGAAGCCTCTCCTCGTTCTCCGCGTCGGTCTTGGAGATGTCGGTGACGAAGCCATGGGACACCACCTCCATGTCGTAGGAGAAGCCCGAGCAGACAACCGCCATCGCCCGCTTCACCCCGATGTGGAGGGCGTCCCGCACCCGATCTCGCAGCGTCGCGCCTATGTAGCACAACTGGTCGACCAGGGCGTCGCCTCGAGCGTCCTCCCTCGACTCATCCATAGGCTCGACCTCCCAAGAGGTCGAGAGATCACTTATCGTCGTCCGCACTCGACGGTTCAAAGCAACCTCCGCCTCGAGCTGAGCCTTGGCGTTGCGAGCCTCGGCTTGGGCGGCCAGGAGTTCGTCCTTGAGCCCTGTAAGAGCCAATATAAAGAGACCTTAGGAAAAACCAAGCACACCTCGAAAAAGAAATTCGACAAAGGAAACATACCTTTGATGCTCTCCTCTAGGGCCGTGTTCTCGCCGACCAATCTGGTGTTGGCACGCTCGATCTCTCTGTTGGAGCGCGCCAGCTCAGTATTGGCGACGCGGAGATCTTCGATCACCCTGCCAGCCTGAGCAACGGCTCCACTCTTCTCCAGCAATTCTCCCTTCAGACGCTCGACGTCGTTAGAGAGACTGCGGGATCGAGCCCGCTCCGCCTCGAGTCTTCGAGGACCTTCTTCTTTACGTCCTCGGCGGCACCCCTTGCGACCTCACTGTCCACGTACGCCACTTTCATCTTCTAGAAAGAATCGCGGAGGGAGTCCAGGTCGGTCTTGAGAAGGCCCTTCTCCTTGTCCAGGTCCGCAATGACGCTCTTGTAGGACAGGGCCTCCTCCCGGGCTCTGGACGCGGCCTCCTCGACCGTAAGAGCCCGCTCCCGTAGTTGCATCGCCTCCTCCTCCGTCTTCTTCGAGGCCTCTCGGGCCTCGGCCAAAGCAGCCTCCCTCGCCTTCTTCTCCTCCTCGAGTGCTATGAGATCTTTGTAAGCTTTAAGGAGCTTTTCCTGCGACTCGAGGATTTGATCCTTGAGGAGGGGGAGCTGCTCCCAACCGCCCCTCGTGGCGTGTATGAAGCTGGACTTGATGCGAGAGGTCTCTTTCATATCCTGCGAATCAAGGGTCGGATGGATTAGAATACAGAAACCAGAAAGCACCATGAAGATTGGAGTTCGAGAAACACTTACAAAATAAGCAGGCCCGAGCCCGTTGTTGATGACGTCCGATAGGAGCCCCACCACATGCTTCATCCAAAGGCGGAGCTCCTCGACATGCTCCCACTTCTCGACCTCCTTCTTGTCGTCGAGGAAGATATTGGGCTCGGACGGGTCGGTGGAAGCTCGGATACGAATCCGATCGGGACACCAGTTCTCCATCTCCCGATCAGCCCGCGCCTTGACGCCGCGGATAAAGTTCTCGACGGTCTCGAGGGAACCCCCGTGGCGCAAGAACAGGTCGGCGAGGCAAGGAAACCGCCCGTCGTCATCCACCGTCTTCCAGGTACCGTCCTTGCTCCCTGACGACCCAATCTCATCCTCCTCAGAGGGAAAGTGGTCCTCCCATTCTCGACGCTCCCGGAGGAACCCTGGGGCGATCCCGTCCATGCCGTAGATCGTCCTCTTGATCTCGGACTCGGGGTCGGTGGGGGAGCGCATCATACAGGCGAGCGCCACCACTCCGTCCGCTCGCCCCGACTCTGCCCGGATCGCGGCAGGCGCCCCCGGGAGGAGCCATGCTGGGGTGGGAGGGCCATACACCGGCAAATTTTCCTCCTGATCGCCGGGCTCTTGCGGCGCCAGTGGCGCCGGTTGGGCCAAACCTTGAGGCGGGGGCTCGAGTGGCTCGTCCTCTTGGCCCCCCTGCTGCTGCTGCTGTTGCTGCTGCTGCTGCTCCTCCTGCTGATGCTGCAGTTGCTCCTCTGGCTGGGGTTGCTGCTGCTGCTGCTGCTCCTGTGGCTGCCGCGCCGCCTCGCGCTCCCGCCGTTCATCCTCCTCCCTCTTCTTTTTCTGCTCCTCGAGGGTGCGGAGGCCGGCGGGCCAGGGAGTTGATCCCCCGACATGAGGGGTCGATGTTTCCTCCTCCATGGGGCGGGCACCCCCAGACGCTCCGTCACCATCAGACGTGTCGCTGATGGTGATGGGTTCCCCCTCGACCCCCAATCTAGGGGGCTCGGGGGCTCCCTCTGACGCTTGCGTCTGGGGCGCTTCACCAACAGTCGGCAGCGACGGAGTAGGCGCTGGACGAGACGAAGCCCTCTCGACGCCGACTGAAGGTTGGGAGCTGGAGGAGCCTACGAAACAAAGGGTAAGGGTCAGACGTTACGATAACCGGCACAGGAACATCGCAACGCCCAGAAATAAACTACGAACCAGGTTCCTTAGAGGCGGCACCCGTTCTGAGCTTCTTTGCCATGGACGGCTGGGCCTGCTCAAGGGTCCGCTTCAGCCTGAGAAAAGGTTGGCATATGAGGAAAGGTGGAGGAATGGGAAGACAAAAACTGCAACATCAAAAAGGCTTACCCCATAGGGAGAACGGCTCGCCTTCCGCCACCCCGACCAGTGGGCCTCGAGCCACCCCGCGTCGGGGCTCCAGGCCCCTCGAGGGTAGGCACTGGCTTAGGCGCGTTGGTCCCCGCCTGGCGGGCACCGGGAATGACGCTCCTACGGCCGGCATCTCCTTTCTCAGAGGCCGCGGCACGACCACGAGTTAGTGGCCCCGACGCCTGGGGCCTAGCCAGACTGCTCTCCCTGGGCACTGGGGGAGGGCGCGGTGCGTCTTGGCCCGCCTTGGTCGCGGGAGGGGTGTCGGCCCGAGGGCGACGGGATCCGCTCGGACCCTCCTCTGGCGCCTCCGTCCTAGGGGCGTCGACGTCACCTCAAGGAGGGCCCTCGAGAATCCGATCGAGGCGCGACGCCATCCCCTCAGAGTCGTCGCTGTCCTCGTCGTCATCGTCGTCATCGTTGGGGGATTCTTCCTCAGGCTCCCCCCTCTGCCTGGATTTGGCTCGACGCGCCTCTAATGCTTGGCGGTCGAGGTTCTTCTTCTTCTCCCCCTTCTTTGCAGAGTCCTTCGCAGACTTTAGCTTTTCGGCAGATTGGCACCGTTTGTCACGATCGACCTCGTCCTCCTTTACCGGAGGCCTCGAGGACCGGACATCAATCCGACCCTGCCAAAACTAAAGTGGACTTAGAAAAAAGAGAGGGGAGAAAGGAAACCCAGAGTCGAGGCTGCGCGCAAGAAGAAAGCGTACTAGATCGATCGAGCCTGCGTCAGGTCTCATGGGGAAGCCGTTAACATGCTCCGGCTGAAAATCACCGGCAATTGCAGCCCTGACTCGGGCCGCGACTTCGTCGTCCGCCGGAGCCTCGTTGGACATCCGACACGCCTCGAGGTCCCGAGAGGAGACGCCAGGGCCCATCTCGTCCATCCTCAACGGTCGTGACATCAGAGGGAGAACTCTCCGGTGATGGACGGCCGAGAGGACGAGAGCGGCGGTCAAACCCTCCTGGCGAAGCTTCTTCAGGGCGTCGAGGAGGGGGTCGAGCCGAGATTGATGAGCTTGGACGACGCCGTATGTCCAGTCCGCTGGACGCTCTAAGATCAGACGGCCTGAGTAGGAAGGCAGGAGGTTGTCGTCGTTCCGCAGGTAAAACCACTGGGAGTCCCAGCCGGCGTGGTTGGTCGACAACCCTACCGGGATGTACTCCCGCGGCCTGTCCGTCTTCCTCGTCTTCTGCACCAGATTGAGGCATCCCGCCCGCACGGGCTTCCTTACGCCCGTGGTTCCGGTGGGGGCGTGGAAAAGCTCGCCCCTGTAGAGGTGGAGCCACAGCTCCCAGTGCGGCATCATCCCCAGGTAGCCCTCACACACGGCGGCGAAAACCGCCGCTACGGTGATGGCGTTCGGAGAGAAGTGCAGGAGCTCGACCCCATAATGGAAGCAGAGGGCCCGCATGAAGCGGCTCGGGGGCGCGCCCAGACCGTGGCGGTGGAACTTGGCGAACGACACCACGTAGCCCTCAGGCGGCTGAGGCCCCCTGTGACTCGCCGGCGGCGCGATCCACTCCGGCGACGATAGCGAGGTGCGGCGGCGCAGCAGTCCCTCTTTCTCAAGGTCTAACAGCCGGCGCTCCGTCATCGACGACGGGCGCCAGTCGTCGGCGGCGACGAGTCTTACAGGCATCTCGGCTGGAGGGACGGTGGATTCACTACAGCTCGAGGAGGCGTGTGCTCGTGAGACGGCGAGAAAGCAAAGGCAACAAGAGAATAAGAGCGAGAAGGCGGAAGGGAGAAGAACGGCGGCGACGCGATGGCGTATTTATAGGCAGCAGTCCGCCAACGGACAGATCCGAGAAATAAGGTAACTCCCCCCATAAATGCGCCGTCTGACAGTCCTTTCTCTCCTCACAGGCCGGACTCTCCGAATTCCCCGCCGATACAGTGTCGCAACGTCACCCGCCTAAAAAGGCGCGCCCAACGGGCAGAAAGGCGAACCGCCATGGCCACTTCCTTACTTCGTAAGCCAAGGTATGCGCCCACAATAGTCTCGAGAGGTCGATGGCTGGCCCGTCGAAAGGGTTCGACAGCCGATCTCGAGCGCCAAGAGTCAGGGATCCCCAGCGAGTGGTCGAAAATCGAGGCCCGCCTCGAGGGCTCGCTGGCGATGTCTAAGGTAGGGTCGAGACAGTCGAGAGGAATCCCCCCGAAGGGAGGCATCGAGCCGCTGGACTCTATCGAATGAGACCGGTATCCCCGACCACGTCGACCCTGCTTTATGAGGACGCCTCCGGGCTACAGCTGACCCCCTCGAAAGGGGCACAGGTTCTCACTTAGACTACCCGCTAGGAACTCAACCCGGGGTGGAAGACGCTCGCTCTATCGAGAGTACGTCGAAACGTCCACGCAAGGCAAAGCCGAACAGAACCTTCCACCACGGGTGTTGACAGCGTTTCTGCAAATTTGGCAAAATAACCCTCGAAGGAGTTAAATACTCCCTCGAGGGCTCGGGGGCTACCCCCGCGGGGTCGCTCGCGCGCCCCCACGGAAATTCGACCGCAAAACAAAGCCTCCACTCGAGCGCTAGCGCTCAAATGGAGGCTCGGGGGCTACTGTCGAGGGTATCAGTAAGGGGTACCCTCAGCGATGCGCATTATGAGATTGCCCGTACGCAGGTCGAGACCCTCAATTTGACGCTCTAATCTTACCTATGCGCCGCCATCGACGGCCGTAACCTCGAAGACGGAAATAGCGTCGAGCGAATCGATCAGGCGTCGAGCGCCGGTTACCGTCGAATACGGAATAGGCTCATGCGAACCGGGGGGCGTCGAGCGCGAGGGCGCCATCCGCCGCCTGACGCGCGCACGCGGGCGGGAGCATTAAATGCGCCTGATGTTTCCCCACCTAACGCACAGGTCACGGGAGGCGTGATAGGGAACAGGCTTCCATCCCATCAATCTTTTTGCAGCCTTCCCACCGAACGACCCAGGCCGTGTCAGGACGCAGGAAACGAGGATGGAACGTCTAATCGGGACCCCCTCGAGACATCTAAGGTCAGCGCTCCAGATATCAGCATATTACACGGCGTCCGACCCTTGACCGAACAGGGTCCCTTCCTAGGGACAAGTTGGGCGTCGGCTGACAACATCACAGTTACCCCGCCGGATCCGCCGCCTTACCGTACAAGCATGCAACCTCAGAACCAGCGCAAGGCGGCGGGCAGGGCAGAACGCAGGAGCACGCGTAATCATCACCGGGCTATCAAGATGGGACGGCTCGAGGCCATGCCGTACGGAAGCCTCGAGCAGGTCGGCACTCCATGCGGCTATCGACCCCTACTTTAACATCTACGCGTGTACCCTGTGTCTCTCCTTGGAGCTATAAAAGGAGAGACTCAGGAATAGAAGGAGAAGGACAACACAAGACCACACTCATACGTAGAAGAGCTCCACACTTCATACCACGCTTGTATTCGCCCCTGTACAAGCACTTAGGTGCAAGATAATACAAACTCTCTCCCCCCGCTGGACGTAGGGCCTTCTCTTGCCCGAACCAGGATAAACCTTTGTGTCTTCTTGCATCACCATCCGGGAAAGGGAGCACGCATACAAATTTACTCGTTGGTGTGACCCCCGGGGGAAAAACACCGACAGATTTGTAACACCCAAAAATTTACAACTTTTGAAATAGGAGAAAAATGATTTAATTTTGTATTTTGTGCTCATGAAAATATAGGAAAAATAATATTCAATTAAAATTAATCATAGAGTGTAGCAACATTTTGTAAACTCATGCTTATGCATTTTGATTTATTGTGCTGAGTGGTTTTACTAAAGTTTAAAAGTATTTCAAAGTGATTTTTAAAATGGATTTGAAAATGGATTTTTAAAATGGATTTTAAAATGAAAAAGGAAAAGAAAAAAAAAGAGAAAACCTCCCCATCTCTCTGTTTCGGCCTGAAAGGCCCAGCAGTCCGCGCCCCGGCCCACTTCCTCCCACTCGTCCCAGCACCACGCGCCTCCGCCTCTCTTCACTGGCTGACAGATCGGCCCCGCGCGTCAGCCAGCCGGGTCCAACTTCCCCCTTTTCCCTCTCTCGCTGCCACCTTGGGCCCACCTGTCACCCTTCTCCTTCCTCCCAACCGTGACCGAGCCGGCCTCGATCTTCCACATTAGGAAATCCCGATTCCTTCGGGATTTGATCGCCCCAACTCTTCTAAAGCCCTGCGGTTTCCTCTCTACTCCGTTTTTCTTTTTCCAAGCCACGGAAGGAGCCCTAGCCGATGCCGTACGCCTCAGTCAGGATCTCACCGGGAGCTAAGCTCGCCGCCGCCGTGGCTCTTGCAATTCGCGAGTGTTCGGCCGAAATTGTTTTGCTGCCGAGCTCCGAAATTGGGTAACGAAGTCAACCAGCTTTCCCCCGTGTTTCCTAATGCTCTCCTGGATGTTCACGGTCTCGTCGAAACTTGCAGGAGCTTCCAGTCCGCCGAATCACGACGCCGGCCGTCCCCGAGCCTTGCGCGCCCCTCGGTTCCCCCTGGGTGAGTTTCCCTTGTTTCCCTCTTGCTCCCCATGTTCTCAGATTCGTTTTTGGTGCTCTATATTGTCACAGAACCGACCAAATTATACGAGTTCAAGTGCAGAAACGATCGTCAAACAATCAAGTTTCTAAACTTGAGCCCATATAATCCCGGTAGTCAATCGAAATCACGAAGGACTTCAAACCAACTCGCAACAAACCAAGATCGTAATAGTTCAACATAAATACAACGGATGTTACATAGTCATTCATTGCCGTCGAAGCGGCACCACACCGGAGTATTGAGTTATTACAACACTTGTTCGAAGTAGCGGAAGCAAAATAAGTACACACACTTGTTCAAAGTTCAGTTCACAAGTTTGTTACTGCCAGAGTCTAGGTCATCCTCTCAAAAGCATCATAGACGAGAAGATTAGAGAACCGTGCCCAACGGTTAGTCCTCATCCCCAGCGGGATGGAGACAGGTCTTACAGAAACCGTCATAGAAGATATCATCTGCAACAGGTGGGAATAAACCCTGAGTACGAGGATGTACTCAGCTAGACTTACCCGTCTAGTAAAACATAAAAGACACCAAGGGTCATGCAAGGCTGAATTTTAAGTGGAGCTGGTTGACTCACCTCTTTGCCAAAAGCTTAACTTACCACTAAGTCATTTTAAGAGCATCAGATTTATTTATCATCAGCCTACCACTAGATTAGCACCTGTACTACAACACATCACTTGATTATTCCAAACAATAATAACCATATCAATTTCATCATATGTTCTTCTTGCTATCATCATTATCATGAACCAAGTTTATTAGTGAATGCTACGTTTGCCGCTGCTCTGTCAAGTTCTCACTAACCGGGAGAGACGGCGATTCGAATCGAATTCCTATCCAGCTGGAGGTTTATTCCTAGCACTCACCCAAGCATCCCCTGCCGGAGAGCCAACGGGTCACCTTTGGTACAACTCAGGAATCGCGGCTCCGATCAGCGCCGCACTCCCAGGGCTACCACTCTGCCAGGGAGGTCAGGAATTTTAACTCACCTGCCTTTGGACTTACGCCAATGGTCCCCCGCACACCGCACTTCCTCCGGTAGTGCGCACTTTATACTTGCCGGTCTTCCGGCCTGAGTCATACTACTCGGCTTCGCGGTCGGAACGAGTTATCCGGCCAACTAAGTGTCAGGCATGCGTTCAACATGACAAGAGGACGTACAACGATCGGTCCTTAGCTGCCACAGACGGAGTCACTACAAACTTGCAAAACTCCGCCCGGCTTAAATCAATTTAATCAGGTTCCATCCACGATAGCACATATAGACCATCGCGACCCGAGACGACCCTATATCGCGCGGATGACAGGATATCACCCGACTTCTACCGGTTAAAGCATAACTAAGCTGCTACTCGGACCTAACTCTACAACCGGGGAGGGTAAGTTATCTGGACAAGGATAGGGTAGAATGCAGCAACATTTTCATCACAACTCCTATACGTAATGCATCAATAGATATAACGTATTAAGTAAACTTTCGAAAATAGAGGAGGCTTAGAATGCTCCGGGGCTTGCCTTTCACGAACGATGCCGGCTCGTGATTCGGGCACTCAACTTCTTCTTCGGGCTCCTCGAGTCCGGCTTGCTGGACCTCCACCTCCTGGCTGCCTTCCTGGCCTCCGGGGTTCGCTTGGAGCTCGAAGGAAACTGCCACGTCCGGTGCACCTATTGCATGCTCGATGAATGAGAAGGTGCACATGCTACAGATGAATGCTTAATAACACAAGCAACTCACTGGGCACTCATTTACGGAGTAAGAGTTATACTAACTCACATGAATAAACAAGTTAACATAACCCAAAACCTATCATGGCACTAAAGCAGCAAACAACATAAAACAAGTATGCTCAGTAAATAAATCATAATTATAGATAGACAGGTCCAACAAACATGAGTAAGGACATTCTGGAAAGCTTAGGAAATTGTCTACAATTCATCTTTAAACATGACAGCAAGATTCAAACATTACACTAGTCATTTTAACAAAGTTCCAGGTTCTGTCCCAGAAAGACAGAGAGCCCCTATTTCTGGAACCCAAATTGGAACAGCTATAACTTTTAAACTACTTGGCCAAATGACCTCAAATTTAAACCACAGTTAGTTCAACAAGTTTAGAACAACTTTGTTTTATACAAGTTTCACAGAAAGTCAAGTTATCATTAAGCAAAGTTAAATTACTCACTTGCTGTCCAGAACAGCATTTAACCCTATAGTTAATTATTTAATGACATGATCAAAACACAAACTATGCCAATCATATGACTCATGAGCACAAACATAATACAAGGTCACCAGATCATCAGTTGAAAACCCCAAAACAATTACTTAACAAGGCATTTATTAATTAATTTTAGATAAGGCATATTTACAAGATATTAGTTAAAGTGCTCAGAAAAATCTACAAAAATTACAGAGGCACAAGGATAACATCAGATCACCACCATAAAAATTTCAAGACCAATGCACCTGCCAAATTAAAGATATGCATTTAACATGTATCAAGGCATTTATTTCATAAATTCATAGACATGACTTATATAGTGTCAAACAACAGATTTCAGATTATTTATATCTTAGGAATACCATAAACAAGTTTACCACCAAAATAGAGCACCAGCCTAAGCACCAATTATTTTATGTGATTTAATTAAAGAAACAAGCCATATTTCAAACACAAATTACATATCACAACTGCAGTGCTCCAAAAATCATGAAATAATTATCAGAGCATTCTAATGCCATGCAAGGACCACCATAAAAATTTCAGAGCAAACTAATTAGTAAAACCAGAAATATGCATTTATCCATAAATAACAAGATTAAATCCTTAATAAATAATTTCTCAGAAAACATGATTCATTTTATATTTTTATTAAATACTAGCCATCTCAAGAAACAACACAAAATTTGTTTCACAATTTTTGGATCACTAGAACTAGAGATATGATTTTTACAAAATCAGCTCAAACTCTGATTTAAACAAAGGAGAAAGAGAGACTGACAGAGGGGACCCGCGCGTCAACGGACCCCACCTGCCAGTGACACAGAAGCAGAGGCGCAGCTTGACCGCCGGAGATCTCGCCGACGGCGAGGTCTCGGCGCTGGCCAAGGGCACCATCGTGCTCCCCACTGCATTCCGCATCTAGCGGTATCCAAAACCCTAACTCTACCGAGCTCTAGGTACCTCGCCCTCGCGAATGGCGGCACGGCGGTGGTGCGCGGCCGACTGCCGGCGTCTCTGGCCGGAGACAGGGCAGAAGAGAACGAGGACGAGCAACAGCAAGACCTAGCGAAGCTTTTGGGACAAGAATGAGAAGGAATGGTGGACTACAGAGCCCTGGCCACGACGCCGGTGGCCATGGCGGAACTCCGGCGAGGTAAGCTCGCGTCGGAGCAGGCAATGCGGGCTCACCGAGGCTCGGCAGTCGCAACCAGCTCGACGACGGTGGAGAGGAGAGGCTTGCGGAGCGCTGGACCGAGCTGCTTGGCCGGAGACACGGGGATGCGCGCGCGCGAGCTCGCCGAAGCAACGGCGGCGACGCGGAAACGACGACGCGTGAGAGAGAGAGGACACCGGGAGCGGAAATGGCTCTGTCCACGCGACAGGGGCGCCGGGGCGAGATGAAGGACGCGCGGAGGACTGACGGGCGGGGCCAACGGCGACGTACGGACGCCACGAGTCCAACACGCGGCACACCGGAGAGCTTCCCCTGACTGACGACGACGCGATTCAGTTTCCCCCGAGCCGACTGAAACTCGATTTTGCCCGACGATTTGCTCCCTAATCACTCGATGATTTTGCTGGCTAATTGCTCCATGCTGGAGGGCTACACGAGTACTCCAACATTGCTTACAAGATCAAGGCTTGATTCGCTCTAGAATTCAAATGGGAAGGTGAAGAACACCCCCTCGAGCAAACTGCAAAGCCCCCAGGACTTAGAAAATTTTCTAAGTGTGGAAAACAGCCCCAAATCTGCCTTGTGGGCCACTTTTGAGCTATTTGTGATCATTTTCATGAGATGGCCATAAAACAACTTTTGTTCCTTATAAAATTTGCTACAACTTTGCTGTAGGAAAATTTGCTATGCAACTTTGCTGTGAAAACATTTTATGAAACACTTTTTAAAAGCCTAAGCAAAAGAGGTTTCTAGGGTCTATTTGAATAAGTATGACTTAAGTGATTATTTTGGAGAAGTGATCAACATGAACATTGTTCCCAAGATTGAGTTAAGCATAGATAAGCTATTTACCAAGGCATTAAGCACAAACACAAGCATTGTTCACTCAAACATAAGCATAGGAAGCCTATTTAAGCCATTTAAAACACATTTTTGCAAAGGATGACATGTCTCAAGATAGATGATGATCATGGATGCTTTGAATAAAAGATGATGCTCATGCTATGCACATGTTTGATGCAACCATAACACTGGGGTGTTACAGCCCTCCCCCCTTACAAAAATCTCGTCCCGAGATTTGAAAGCTTACTGATTTTCGAAGAAGGTTTTGTAAACTTCTTTTAAATAATCCTCCGTCTCCCAAGTGGCATCTTCTTCCCCGTGGTTGCTCCACAACACCTTGTAGAGTTTAACCACACGATTACGCGTTTCCCGTTCCTTGCGATCAAGAATCGCTACGGGTTTCTCCTCATACACCAAGTCTGACTTCAACTTGATATCTCGAATTTCCACTTGTTCCTCCGGTACACGAAGGCACTTCTTTAATTGTGATACGTGGAAAACAGGGAAGATAGCTCGAAGCGCAACTGGGAGTTGCACTTTGTATGCCACATTCCCTTTCTTTTCGAGAATCCGATAAGGTCCCACATAGCGAGGCGCAAGCTTTCGCTTGACTCCGAACCTTTGTACACCCTTCATCGGAGACACCTAGATGTACACATGGTCACCAACCGAATACTCAATCGGCTTCCTTCTCTTGTCGGCATAACTTTTCTGACGAGCTTGAGCAGCTTCCAAGTGTTGCTGGATAATACGGACTTTCTGCTCCGCTTCGTTCACGAAATCGATGCCGTAGTACCTTCGCTCTCCAGCTTCTACCCAATTCAACGGGGTTCGACACTTTCGACCGTACAAGGCTTCAAATGGAGCCATTTTGATACTCTCCTGATAACTGTTGTTGTAGGAGAACTCAGCTAATGGCAACCACTTGACCCAAGAACCTTTTGATGAGAGAGCACATGCCCTCAACATATCTTCAAGGATCTGGTTAACTCGTTCAGTTTGACCTGCTGTTTGGGGATGATAAGCAGAGCTGCGGACCAAGTGAGTACCAATCTGCTCATGAAGACATTCCCAAAAACGAGCAGTGAACTGTGGTCCACGATCAGATATGATTGTTCGAGGCACACCATACTGACGAACAATGTGCTCGAAATACAACTCCGCATACTGATGAGGACGATAATCAGTTCGGACTGGAATAAATCGAGCAACCTTGGTCAAACGATCTACAACCACCCAGATAGAGTCATAACCCTTAACAGAAGTTGGGAGTCCACTGATGAAATCCATGCTGACTTCTTCCCATTTCCAACCAGGAATTGACAAGGGTTGAAGCAAACCAGCTTTCATGTGAACAGCCTTCACGCGACAACAATTGTCACAGCGAGCGACGAAAGCCGCTATCTCCTTTTTCATCTTTGTCCACCAAAACAAAGGTTTCAGATCCTGATACATCTTGCTACTACCAGGATGGATAGACATTTTGGATGAATGAGCTTCAGATAAGATCTGATTTCGCAGCTCGCGGTCTTTTGGGACCACAAGTCGATCCTTGAACCAAAGAATTCCATTTTCATCAACCCGGAAATGCTTGGTTTCTTCTTCTTTCATCTTTCTCCTGATATGGTAGATGCCTACATCTGTCTGCTGCAATTCGATGACTCGATTGCGAATGGTACTTTCCAGAGAAATCTGGTTGAGCACAAGTGGATGCATAAGATGTGACAACAACGGATCTTCCACTCGGATTGAGTGACAGTGCGCTTTCCGACTCAAGGCATCCGCCACCACGTTTGCCTTGCCCGGATGATAGTGCACTTGGAGATTATAGTCTTTAATCAACTCAAGCCACCTTCGCTGCCGCATGTTCAGTTCAGGTTGAGTGAAGATATACTTGAGGCTCTTATGATCAGTGTAGATATTACACAGATTACCCAGCAGATAATGCCTCCAGATTTTCAAAGCATGAACAACTGCTGCCAATTCTAAGTCATGAGTGGGGTAATTGACCTCATGCTTTCGAAGTTGGCGCGAGGCATACGCGATAACGCGACCTTCCTGCATCAACACACAGCCTAAACCAATGCCTGATGCGTCACAAAAGACATCGAAAGGCTTCTCGATATCAGGTTGAGCTAGGACAGGAGCTGATGTCAACAGTGTCCTTAACTTGTGGAATGCCTCTTCACACTCAGGTGTCCACACAAACTTTTCATCTTTCTGAAGCAGACGAGTCATAGGCTTGGATATTTTGGAGAACTCCGGAATAAATCGACGGTAATACCCAGCCAGACCGAGAAAACTCCGAACCTCGTGTACCGAAGTTGGAACTTTCCAATCCAGTACCTCTTGCACCTTAGCCGGATCTACTGATATGCCTTCTTCAGATAAGACATGGCCCAAGAAAGGTACTTTCTTTAGCCAAAACTCGCATTTGCTAAACTTAGCATAAAGCTGATGTTCGCGCAAACGCGACAACACTACACGCAGATGCTCAGCATGCTCCTCTTCATTGCAAGAATATACCAAGATATCATCAATGAAGACCACTACAAACTTGTCCAATTCGGGCATGAACACCGAATTCATAAGATACATGAAATGAGCAGGTGCATTCGTAAGCCCGAAGGACATGACAAGGTACTCATCCAACCCATACCTCGTCGAGAAAGCCGTCTTAGGTATATCCTCGGGACGGATCTTGATTTGATGGTACCCAGATCGCAAATCAATCTTGGAGAATACCTTAGCTTTAGACAACTGATCAAACAGGATGTCAATGCGAGGGAGAGGGTATTTGTTCTTGATTGTCACCGCATTTAGGGGACGATAGTCCACACACATGCGCAAAGATTGATCTTTCTTCTTCACAAAGATAGCCGGACAACCCCAGGGAGAAGAACTAGGACGAATAAGACCCTTCTACAACAACTCATTTAGTTGGGTCTTAAGCTCAGCTAATTCATTGGGCGGCATCCTATAAGGTCTTCTAGAGATCGGAGCGGTGCCTGGAATGAATTCAATTTCAAACTCCACATCCCGATCCGGAGGAAGCCCGGGTAGATCATCAGGAAAGACATCCGGAAACTCACACACCACCGGAATATCCTGAAAAGCCTTAGAGGTAACTGCATTCACAGTGCTACGGATTTGAATATCACGAGGAAGTTGCACTAAAAATGCCTCCTTGGTATCTGGATCTTTCAACATCACTACGCGAGTGGTGGTGTCAATAAGAACTCCATTACCACTCATCCACTTCATCCCCAGAATTACATCTATGCCCACACCGGGTAAAACAACCAGATCAGCAAGAAACTGACGGCCTCCTATATCCAGAGTTGCCCCCAAAACCACTTGATTGGTGGAAATATCATTTCCCGCAGCACTAATACAATAACTGCCCTTATCAAGTGTGATGGTCTTGATGCTATGCTTAGATATAAATTTAGAACTCACAAAAGAATGCGATGCTCCAGAATCAAAAAGCACGAGTGCATCATGTTTATTGACCAGAAACTTACCAGCCGTGACTACCTCACCAGCAGGGATTGCCTCCACAGTTGTGTAATGAACACGCCCCTGACGGACGTTCCCCTGGTTACACTTCTTTGGCGGGTAAGGACAGTTGCTCTGCCAATGCCCGGTCTGATTGCAGTTCCAGCACGGACGGTTGGCAGGTGGAGTCTTGGCATAGTTGGGCCCCGTGTTGCCCCTAGGAAGAGCAATAGAGTACCCCTTGCGAAAACCCGTCTTTGCCTGATTCTTCTTCACCGGAGGGCGGTATCGCTGGTTGGGGGTTGGAGCACGGAATGGTGGCTTAACTGCCACTGGAGCCTTGGACTGAGATGATCCGGCCCCGGCCTCAAAAGCCCTCTTGCGAGTCTTGGTCGCAGTGTACACAGTGTTATAATTCTCTTGAGTAAGAGCATCACTGACAAACTCATTGAAAGTTGCACACCTAGTGCGGCCCATAGTCTTCAGCAATTTGGGACCCAAACCCCGCTTGAAACTAGCGATCTTTTTCGTCTCCGTGTCCACAAACTCAGGAGCATACCTAGACAAGTGATTGAAAGCATGCAAATACTCCTTCAGAGTCTTGTTGCCCTGAGTCAGCTGCATGAACTCGGTGTGCTTCATCTCCATAACACCCGGAGGAATGAAATGCCCTTTGAACGCCTCACGGAAAAGATTCCAATCAATCACCGTGTCAGGCGGTAGAGCTTCCCGGTACTGATTCCACCAGATGCCTGCTGGCCCTTGCAGTTGATGAGCGGCATACTCCGCCTTCAAACCTTCAGTCAAACGAAGTAGGCGAAACTTTTGTTCCACCGTATTCAGCCACTCTTCAGCTTGAAGGGGTTCTTCAGCTTCTCTGAAAGGTGGGGGCTTCGTATCCATGAAGTCCTTGAAACTACTATACTGGTTAGGAGCTGGCCCTTCCTGTGCATTACGGCCACCCTGATTTGCCATCCGATTGATGGTCTCAGTGAGCATCCTCTGATTTTCCACTATCATTTGCATCAGCTCAGCTGGATTTGGTAGTGGAGGAGGAGGTGGTGGATTCATGTTTGCACGTTGTTCCGCACCTCGGGTGCCATGAGACATCTGAAAAGACACAGTCAGTGAGCATTGATGATGACAAGATTTGCTGTAGAAGAACTTATATTCATGCCTGAAAGTATTCGAGAGAATAGCTTTACAGAAAGGCACAACAATTCCATTCCACAAAACAACATCACCAATCCAACACACGACATAGATATCCGCAATACGCACCACAACGGAAAACACCGACAAAACATAACGATCATAAAGACTGCACATAGGGTCCATGAAGTTATTACACCCTTACAGTACATGCCATGAGTCAAGGTCAAAGTTTCGGATTACAACATGGTTACAAAAGCACCACAGCGACTGGCATACAACAAAAGATCCTGGCAGCAACTACTCACTACTCCCTACACTCCAGGCTCGTCGTCCGAATCAGCGTCGAAGATCGCCTCTCCATCCTCGTCGCTAACCGGCTCAAGCTCCTCGTCCTCCACGTCCTCGTGTAAAGGTGGTGCAGCCGCTGCTGGTCCATCAACCTCCATACCATCATCATCGGCCACAATCACCTGAGGTCCCACCTCTGGATACACGGGTATAGGGCGAGGAATAGGGTGTAGCAAGTTGTTGAGACGGTGAATCTCCACAAGACCAGCCTCAATCTGACCCTGTAGATAGTTCTCCCGCTCAAGCGACTGAACTCGGTGCATCTCCCATGCTCGGCGCCTGTTCTCCGACACACGGAGTGCAGTATCCCTCTCACGGGTGAGCTGCACCAAGCGCTCCTGCAAAGTCTCCCTCTCTCGAGCTAACTGGCTCATCTGATCCTGCTTATGATCTCTCTCTCTGATGGCCTTCACCCACTGCTGTCTACGGTACTCCGCTATGTCCTCCCAGTCATTGCGGTCCTTCTGAGTTTGCTCCAGGAGTCTAGCTTGCTTGCGAAACTTGCGAGCACGCTTTTCAGCCTTCCGCTGCATCTCCTGGGCCCTGCGAACAGCCACCATCACCTGTGCATAGGTGCCCTCTCGCTGACTAATCAGCTTGAGTACAGCCATCATAGCACTCATAGCGGGACTAGAGCTCTCAGCTCTCTCCCCTCTACCTCGAACCAAAGCACAACCATCAGCCTGTTTCCACTCCGCGGCTGCTGGGTCAGCACTAGGAATGGAGGCCGCTGGTCCTCCCGTCAGCTCGTCACCACACCTCTGACATATATCTAGCAGGATAGTCTGGGCTGCAACCTGAGCTGCCTCCCAGGGAATCTGCCCATCTGTGCTGCACGTCCAGCCTGTCCATGCAGGCTTGTCCCCATGTGGAGGGACAACTCCCTGCACAGCAAACCACTGGATCCCTCCTGTGCTCTCCATTTCCCACCAAGAATACTGAGGTGGCTCAGTGTACCCAACAGTCCGTAACACTCTCCAGAGCAGGGTAGGAGTGCCAAACTCGTGCAAGAAAGTGTCACTGGGACGAGGTGAAGCGGGTGCGTCCATCTGTGGAAAGGAATAGGAATACCATGGGTAAAAGAGGATTAGTTGAAGCACATTTATTTATTTAAAAAGGGACGAAATTGTAAGGGAAGGAGCAGACAGAATGTATGTATGAATGCGACATGATGCATGCACGAACCGTACGTCCTCACAAACTTAGAAAATTAATATTCTAACGGATATACGGTGGCATACATTCGTCTCTCGATACGGTAACTATCGGTTTCCATGTGCGCTGTTAGAGTACCTACAGAAAGCTTCATTTCAGCCCAACAGTTCCCAATATATATCACCCAAGAAAGTAGTAAACTAAGTGCACATTGCTTGGACATGCCCAACATGCCCCAACAATGACACCACAACTACCCGAGAAATTAAATACTCCCCAATTAAGTTTCTTTCGTGGTTCCATGGTTTCGACATGTGACCACTCCAGAAAACCACCGCGAACACTCCCCTAGACCGCCGTTTGGACGATCATGCTCTCACAGCTCACACTTACCTGAGCGTAGGTGCGACGTTGCATAATTTAAATCTAGCGACATATGTGGCTAATTCACATATGAAGGCTACCTCCACCATTAGACCACAGGGTAGCATAGTGCGGTCATCACACATCCATACCTGAGTACTGCCGGAGATGCATAAATAAAACCCCCCCAAGTCAGTACTTACATAGCCACCTAGAGTCCTTATATGGGCAAGGAGGATTCGACCACTGGCAAAACTTAATTATTTGTTTTACACCATTTTATTTCAAAATTCTTTTGTTTTAAATACACAAACGCTGCATTTATAATGCTGAACTTGCTCCGATGCCAGCTGTCACAGAACCGACCAAATTATAAGAGTTCAAGTGCAGAAACGATCGTCAAACAATCAAGTTTCTAAACTTGAGCCCATATAATCCCGGTAGTCAATCGAAATCACGAAGGACTTCAAACCAACTCGCAACAAACCAAGATCGTAATAGTTCAACATAAATACAACGGATGTTACATAGTCATTCATTGCCGTCGAAGCGGCACCACATCGGAGTATTGAGTTATTACAACACTTGTTCGAAGTAGCGGAAGCAAAATAAGTACACACACTTGTTCAAAGTTCAGTTCACAAGTTTGTTACTGCCAGAGTCTAGGTCAGCCTCTCAAAAGCATCATAGACGAGAAGATTAGAGAACCGTGCCCAACGGTTAGTCCTCATCCCCAGCGGGATGGAGACAGGTCTTACAGAAACCGTCATAGAAGATATCATCTGCAACAGGTGGGAATAAACCCTGAGTACGAGGATGTACTCAGCTAGACTTACCCGTCTAGTAAAACATAAAAGACACCAAGGATCATGCAAGGCTGAATTTTAAGTGGAGCTGGTTGACTCACCTCTTTTCCAAAAGCTTAACTTACCACTAAGTCATTTTAAGAGCATCAGATTTATTTATCATCAGCCTACCACTAGATTAGCACCTGTACTACAACACATCACTTGATTATTCCAAACAATAATAACCATATCAATTTCATCATATGTTCTTCTTGCTATCATCATTATCATGAACCAAGTTTATTAGTGAATGCTACGTTTGCCGCTGCTCTGTCAAGTTCTCACTAACCGGGAGAGACGGCGATTCGAATCGAATTCCTATCCAGCTGGAGGTTTATTCCTAGCACTCACCCAAGCATCCCCTGCCGGAGAGCCAACGGGTCACCTTTGGTACAACTCAGGAATCGCGGCTCCGATCAGCGCCGCACTCCCAGGGCTACCACTCTGCCAAGGAGGTCAGGAATTTTAACTCACCTGCCTTTGGACTTACGCCAATGGTCCCCCGCACACCGCACTTCCTCCGGTAGTGCGCACTTTATACTTGCCGGTCTTCCGGCCTGAGTCATACTACTCGGCTTTGCGGTCGGAACGAGTTATCCGGCCAACTAAGTGTCAGGCATGCGTTCAACATGACAAGAGGACGTACAACGATCGGTCCTTAGCTGCCACAGACGGAGTCACTACAAACTTGCAAAACTCCGCCCGGCTTAAATCAATTTAATCAGGTTCCATCCACGATAGCACATATAGACCATCGCGACCCGACACGACCCTATATCGCGCGGATGACAGGATATCACCCGACTTCTACCGGTTAAAGCATAACTAAGCTGCTACTTGGACCTAACTCTACAACCGGGGAGGGTAAGTTATCTGGACAAGGATAGGGTAGAATGCAGCAACATTTTCATCACAACTCCTATACGTAATGCATCAATAGATATAACGTATTAAGTAAACTTTCGAAAATAGAGGAGGCTTAGAATGCTCCGGGGCTTGCCTTTCACGAACGATGCCGGCTCGTGATTCGGGCACTCAACTTCTTCTTCGGGCTCCTCGAGTCCGGCTTGCTGGACCTCCACCTCCTGGCTGCCTTCCTGGCCTCCGGGGTTCGCTTGGAGCTCGAAGGAAACTGCCACGTCCGGTGCACCTATTGCATGCTCGATGAATGAGAAGGTGCACATGCTACAGATGAATGCTTAATAACACAAGCAACTCACTGGGCACTCATTTACGGAGTAAGAGTTATACTAACTCACATGAATAAACAAGTTAACATAACCCAAAACCTATCATGGCACTAAAGCAGCAAACAACATAAAACAAGTATGCTCAGTAAATAAATCATAATTATAGATAGACAGGTCCAACAAACATGAGTAAGGACATTCTGGAAAGCTTAGGAAATTGTCTACAATTCATCTTTAAACATGACAGCAAGATTCAAACATTACACTAGTCATTTTAACAAAGTTCCAGGTTCTGTCCCAGAAAGACAGAGAGCCCCTATTTCTAGAACCCAACTTGGAACAGCTATAACTTTTAAACTACTTGGCCAAATGACCTCAAATTTAAACCACAGTTAGTTCAACAAGTTTAGAACAACTTTGTTTTATACAAGTTTCACAGAAAGTCAAGTTATCATTAAGCAAAGTTAAATTACTCACTTGCTGTCCAGAACAGCATTTAACCCTATAGTTAATTATTTAATGACATGATCAAAACACAAACTATGCCAACCATATGACTCATGAGCACAAACATAATACAAGGTCACCAGATCATCAGTTGAAAACCCCAAAACAATTACTTAACAAGGCATTTATTAATTAATTTTAGATAAGGCATATTTACAAGATATTAGTTAAAGTGCTCAGAAAAATCTACAAAAATTACAGAGGCACAAGGATAACATCAGATCACCACCATAAAAATTTCAGGACCAATGCACCTGCCAAATTAAAGATATGCATTTAACATGTATCAAGGCATTTATTTCATAAATTCATAGACATGACTTATATAGTGTCAAACAACAGATTTCAGATTATTTATATCTTAGGAATACCATAAACAAGTTTACCACCAAAATAGAGCACCAGCCTAAGCACCAATTATTTTATGTGATTTAATTAAAGAAACAAGCCATATTTCAAACACAAATTATATATCACAACTGCAGTGCTCCAAAAATCATGAAATAATTATCAGAGCATTCTAATGCCATGCAAGGACCACCATAAAAATTTCAGAGCAAACTAATTAGTAAAACCAGAGATATGCATTTATCCATAAATAACAAGATTAAATCCTTAATAAATAATTTCTCAGAAAACATGATTCATTTTATATTTTTATTAAATACTAGCCATCTCAAGAAACAACACAAAATTTGTTTCACAATTTTTGGATCACTAGAACTAGAGATATGATTTTTACAAAATCAGCTCAAACTCTGATTTAAACAAAGGAGAAAGAGAGACTGACAGAGGGGACCCGCGCGTCAACGGACCCCACCTGCCAGTGACACAGAAGCAGAGGCGCAGCTTGACCGCCGGAGATCTCGCCGACGGCGAGGTCTCGGCGCTGGCCAAGGGCACCATCGTGCTCCCCACTGCATTCCGCATCTAGCGGTATCCAAAACCCTAACTCTACCGAGCTCTAGGTACCTCGCCCTCGCGAATGGCGGCACGGCGGTGGTGCGCGGCCGACTGCCGGCGTCTCTGGCCGGAGACAGGGCAGAAGAGAACGAGGACGAGCAACAGCAAGACCTAGCGAAGCTTTTGGGACAAGAATGAGAAGGAATGGTGGACTACAGAGCCCTGGCCACGACGCCGGTGGCCATGGCGGAACTCCGGCGAGGTAAGCTCGCGTCGGAGCAGGCAATGCGGGCTCACCGAGGCTCGGCAGTCGCAACCAGCTCGACGACGGTGGAGAGGAGAGGCTTGCGGAGCGCTGGACCGAGCTGCTTGGCCGGAGACACGGGGATGCGCGCGCGCGAGCTCGCCGAAGCAACGGCGGCGACGCGGAAACGACGACGCGCGAGAGAGAGAGGACACTTGGAGCGGAAATGGCTCTGTCCACGCGACCGGGGCGCCGGGGCGAGATGAAGGACGCGCGAAGGACTGACGGGCGGGGCCAACGGCGACGTACGGACGCCACGAGTCCAACACGCGGCACACCGGCGAGCTTCCCCTGACTGACGACGACGCGATTCAGTTTCCCCCGAGCCGACTGAAACTCGATTTTGCCCGACGATTTGCTCCCTAATCACTCGATGATTTTGCTGGCTAATTGCTCCATGCTGGAGGGCTACACGAGTACTCCAACATTGCTTACAAGATCAAGGCTTGATTCGCTCTAGAATTCAAACGGGAAGGTGAAGAACACCCCCTCGAGCAAACTGCAAAGCCCCCAGGACTTAGAAAATTTTCTAAGTGTGGAAAACAGCCCCAAATCTGCCTTGTGGGCCACTTTTGAGCTATTTGTGATCATTTTCATGAGATGGCCATAAAACAACTTTTGTTCCTTATAAAATTTGCTACAACTTTGCTGTAGGAAGTTTTGACATGCAAATATTTTATGAAACACTTTTTAAAAGCCTAAGCAAAAGAGGTTTCTAGGGTCTATTTGAATAAGTATGACTTAAGTGATTATTTTGGAGAAGTGATCAACATGAACATTGTTCCCAAGATTGAGTTAAGCATAGATAAGCTATTTACCAAGGCATTAAGCACAAACACAAGCATTGTTCACTCAAACATAAGCATAGGAAGCCTATTTAAGCCATTTAAAACACATTTTTGCAAAGGATGACATGTCTCAAGATAGATGATGATCATGGATGCTTTGAATAAAAGATGATGCTCATGCTATGCACATGTTTGATGCAACCATAACACTGGGGTGTTACATATATCGCCGATTCGTTAACTCCGGCGAGGTGCCCCAATGGCGCCACCGCGCTGGTGCTCTGCTCCGGTGAGCCGGTCGGCCGGAATGCGCCCGGATCCCTCTTAGCCGTTCAAACCACGATCTACGGCTCAGATTAGAAGATACCCCTTCGGGGGGTATTTTTGTTAAAGAGTCCCTGCTCTTTTTAAGAATAAACCCGCAGTCCAAAGCGGATTTCAGAAATACGCTTTCTCTTTTAGAAAATGGAAACCAACCAGATTGACTCCGAAAATACGTTTTCAGTATTTACAGTTTTGCCATCGAGATTGTTTTAACCATAAAATACTCGTTTTAATTCCGTTTTGATCCATTCAAATTGCGTTAGGTTCGTAATTATGAGCTTTACATGTTAGTAACACTATTTTCTCAGTTTGAAATCTTTTAATTTCGTGATCCTATTTAATTAATTACTTTCCTATATAAAATCTTAGAAAATTCATAACTTCACCGTTTTAATTCCGATTTTCGTGATCTTTATGTTTATGAAATCGTAGCGATGCGTAGAATCTTTTTATAAACTTTTCATACTGTTTTTATATGTTTGGTGTACTGTTCTAATTATAGCCTTGTTTGCTTCGTGTATGTTTTCTCCGATTGTTTGTGTGATCGATGATCGAGTTTAGACGGGGAGCCGTTTCGGTGATCAAGATCAAAGCTTTGGCAACAAGTGAGACCAGCAGAACCAAAAGGATTAGCAAGATCATTGGATCGAGGCAAGTATAGCATTTGGATTCTATTTCTGTGACCATGATCCTGTGGCTAGATTAATGATAAAGTAATAAACGATGAAAAAATGACTTTTTCGCAACTTGATGATTTATCTGTACGTGATCACCCGGGACAACAGTGCAACCATGAGGGCTATAATGGCTCTGGCTTTAGTTAAGTATGAGTAACTTTTCTAGCTCGTTAGCGGTTACCCGTTGTGGCGCAATTGGGGAATAGCAGACCGTGGATTCCTGCGGGTGAATCACACGGACTGACTAATGAAACCAAGCGGCCCTAACTTGTTAGACGAACCTTTGAAAGACTTCATAGTGATCCCTGCCGACCTCCCTAGGAAGGGGGTTAAGAGACTAGCTACCTCGGGCGAAAGGGTAAATCATGACTCATAGGTAAAGATGTGCAACCTCTGCAGAGGGTTAAAAACTAGTATACTAGCCGAGCTCACGGTCAGGAGCGGCCTTGGGGACATCTACATTAAGGGTGATGATTCTTGTGTGTTAAATATGCTCATTGTTTATTGTTTAATTCTTTACATTATTTATGTCACATTGATCATGAGATTGTGGGAGCTATACAATCTAGTTGCTATACTTGTGGAGTTCGACATGGACTCACTCTTGCCATTTCCCCCAAACCTCAGGAGAAGTTTAGGCTTGTGATCAACCAGTCAGTTGGATCCTGTAGAGAGAAGTTAATACCCGAAGTTGGAGTTGTCTATCCGCTGTTTGCTTTTAAAGGTTATCTCTTTTATACTAAGTACGTTATATATTTATGCATTGTCTTTTGATATTACCCCTTATTTGTAGCTATATGTGAGATTTGACTTCTAAGACTCACATATGGTGCATATCTGGTTTTGTCCTTAAAATCGGGTATTACAGGGGCAGGGCGCCCACCCTCCCCCCTTGGGCGCCCGCCCTGGCCTTAGGGCCAATCACAATCAACTTCGCGGATTATGCTCCACCCACCTAAAGGATCAAGGAAAACCGTGCGATCAATATCGGTTTGATCCGACGGCCCAAATTCACTTGAAGGACTATATAATCAAGGCCTCTCCACCCTAGGGGGAGAGAAGAGAAATCATGATCAGAGGTAGCCATCAAAGTTAGGGTTTAGAACTTCTCTCCCACAGAGAATTAGAATTAGCTACTCCCTAATCCTTCAAGTTTAGAGGATTGATTAGATAGAATTAGAGAAGTAGAGCCTAGTGCTCTAGATTCGGATCTTCATCAATAAATATTGGTATTATTTCATATGTTTCTCTACTACTTTATTCTAATTGCATTATGTCTCTATTTATTATGCTCTTAGTTTGCTCTAGTTCTATATTTGATATAGTTATGATTGATAATGAGTTTATGTATAAGTTTGCAAAAGCGCTTAGCTCTTGACACGTGGGAGATAAGTGGTAGATCACATGTAGGCATGGTGCTTAGATGTTATTTACCTGCAAATGTATCCTATTGGCCGGGTCGTGTGGTAGTTCGCGATAGTGACAACTTCGTTGATTCTTATATAGTCCACCCTCCGTTGATAGGACAGGCAGAATTTGTATTGCGGAGTAAGTCTTGCGATGCTCTGATTTACTTTAGCAATGTTCCTTATACATGAATAAAGAGTCTTTTATACTATAAATGATCTTGTAGATAATTAGAGTAGATTGTGACTTAGTAGATAGTAGATAACTTAGAATCCATTCTCTAGCTAATCCGACGTCACCTTACATATATGAGGAGTAGTCTATTTTCTAATTGCTGTGTTATTTACCCATGAGCTTATACTTCATTTTCATTATTATTATGGCTTACCCCCTATCAAAGTAAGTGACTGTGTGACGAGTTCCTCATTAGTAATCATGTTCTTACAAGTTTATCTCTAGTCTTTGCCATGATAGATTTAATCCTTATTTCCAATTCACCCTTGTCCTCTTAAGCAAAATTATAAATAACGATACCTGGAATACTTTTCCTGGTGAAATGCTACAATGAGTTATTTTATCTGTGCGCTTGCGGATAGAATAGATTATTTTCTAGAGAGCCTTTACATTCATAAATACCTTTGTACACTCTGGCACCATGCTGGGGATGACAACCTAGTATCTAAGTGGTCTTAGTCAGTGTCAACAAGCATTTCTGGCACCGTTGCCAGGGAGACACATAAAGGGGAATCCACAAAAGGAACACACAAATAGGGAAACACATAGGAACAGTAAGGAAAGTCAGGAAATCAGTCAAGGTTATTCATATAAAATATTATACTAGACTATAGAGAAATAATTGCATAAAACAACTACTAAGTGAGAAATCATAACAAGGTACCTCTGCTTTGGCAGGTTCACCCTATTGTTTTTCTATGTTTATATTTTTTATACAGGGTATATCAGGACTGACTTTGGTACATTCAACTCTTCATCATCAGAACCAGAGCAATCAAGAAAGAAAGAAGAAGCTAGCTACCAATTGCTGAAGCTATGACACAAAAGACCTTGCAAGAATTCTCTGCTCCAAGTCTTGAGAACATTCCAACTGGTCCAAGATTTGCAGTAGAAGAAGGAGCACCCGAGTTCGAGCTCAAGTCAAGCCTCATCAATTTGGTACAAGCTACACAATTCAGTGGAAAGGCACATGAAGATGCTAGTGCACACTTGCAGAATTTCTTAGAGATTGGAAGTACAATCCGCATCAACGGAGTTGACAAAGACGTCATACTGCTTTGCCTCTTTCCATTCTCACTAGAAGGGAAAGCAAGGAAGTGGTTCTACACTCATCAAGATAACATCAACAACTGGACGAACTTGTCAGATGCCTTTCTATCAAAGTTTTTCCCTATAGGCAAAACAACTGCCTTAAGAGAAAATATTGTCAGTTTCCAACAGCAGAAGACAGAAACCATTTCAGAAGCATGGGAGCGTTTTCAAGGATACATATCAGATTGTCCTCACCATAGAATGGCCACATGGTTACTTATGCAGACCTTCTACCACGGATTAACCCAGAAGGCTCGTGAGTGCCTAGATGCATCTGCTAAAGGATCATTCTTGGAGCATACAATTGGAAAAGCAGAGATACTTTTGGATAAGATAGCAGAAAACCAAAGCTGGTTCCAAGATAAAGCTCAACAATGTCATCAAACTGAAGAAATACCAGAAGAAGTAAATGCATTATCAACCAAGATGGAAAATTTGCTCCATTGGATTGACCAGAGGGCCAAGTTCAAAGAAGATCAAAGGGCCATTGAGACAGCATACAAATATCAACCTACCTCGAGTCAACCCAATAGCAAAGGTATGAACTCAGGTAACACTTTCAAGCAACTTTCATTAAAAGAGATAATTGCTCAACAAACAAAAACTAATGATGAAGTTAAACAAAG
Organism: Sorghum bicolor; assembly: GCF_000003195.3. NCBI lineage: Eukaryota > Viridiplantae > Streptophyta > Magnoliopsida > Poales > Poaceae > Sorghum > Sorghum bicolor. The sequence continues at coordinate 18,073,413 of NC_012873.2, read as the reverse complement.
GCTAGACACAAATGAATCATCTCTAAAAGATATACACAATAAAATGGATTTTCTATTAACTGCCTTTGATGAGCAAAACACTCTTAATAAAAGGGTAGAGCTTAAATTAATAAAGCTAGCTGCTGTATTGCCTGTTGCCACTAACATTGAGCAGATAAAGAACATAACTACTAGAGGGGGCAAAGCCACCAGGGATCCCCCATACCCAAAAGAGAAACAAAGAACATCAGCACCAGTGCAACCAGCAGTGATAGAAGAAGAAAGCCCAGTTGAAGCAGAAGATCTGCTACAACCACCAAGAACTGGAGAAATGAGGAAAGATTTTTACGACACCAACTATTTGCCATTTCCTAGAAGAAAGAGAGGACTGCAGTCGGATGAGCAGTTTGGTAAGTTTGTAGAGGTCATTCAAAAATTATATGTCAACATACCTCTGCTTGATGCCATACACTACCTACATATGCAATGTACATCAGAGATATTCTTAACAAGAAGAGACCACTGCCCACCACTGAGGTTATCAAGCTGACAGAAGAATGTAGTGCAGCCATCCTCAATAAACCACCAAGGAAGAAGAAGGATCCAGGATGTCCCACCATTGATTGCTCGATCGGAAACCAACACTTCAACAATGCATTTTGTGATCTCGGAGCAAGTGTCAGTGTGATGCCAGCATCATTCTACGAGAAGCTTGAGCATACAACCCTAGAACCAACATCAATGTGCCTGCAACTAGCAGATCAATCAGTTCGATACCCGTTTGGTATCGCCGAAAATGTTCCAATCAAGATTAGAGATTTCCTTGTGCCAGTAGACTTTGTGGTACTAGACATGAGTCCTGACTCAAAAGTATCCTTCATCCTTGGAAGGCCATTTCTGAGCACTGCCAATGCCCACATTGATGTCGGGAAGGGAGAAATCAAGTTCAACATAAACGGACAAGAAGAACACTTCACATTCAAGCCCAGACCAGAGAGAGACTCTACAGTGAAGGAAGTTCATGAAGAAGGACCACTAGAGACACCATCTCCGGAGGAAGGTAATTCAAAAGATTAAAAGATTTGGAGGTCCAGCTTGGCGGACCCAAAAATCCCAAACCCTCGCCGGGAGGTAAATCGGTATTTATCCGCATTGTTTAAATTCTTGCATAATTAATTCTTGCATTAGTCATATTTATTCATAGCATTATTATAATAATCAAAAGCCCCATATAAATAATATTTATGGAGTGTGACAACCCATATTTATTAATTATCATGGAGGCACAAAAATATTTTCCATTATCATCTCAATAATTCTCATAGATTTTCCTATATTAGATTTAATTATAGTAACCTTCTAGAAGCATGACCCACACTCCTTGGGTCCCACATGTCATACACCACACCTCACACACATCCCATCACATTATTTGATCCACCAACATAACTCCACTCACCAGCACTTTTCCACCGACCAACCACCACCCATGAACTATTATTCTGCGTAAGAGCCAAGCAAAGGAGGGAGTGGAGAAAAGGCAGCCAGGATGGCCACCAAAGGTGGGCGCCCGCCCACCTACAGAGGGCGCCCACCCTGTCCCCCTTTCCTCCTATAAATTGCCACTTCCTGCCTCCAACTTCTTCACACAAGCATTCCAGAAAACCACGCAAGTTTCAGTTTCCAGAGAAGGAGCTCTTGTAGTGAAGTAAGAAGGAGAGTAGAGTGAAAGAGAGGTTGGTAGTCTTTGAGTGAAAGAGTAAGGTTCACCTAGTGAGTAGTGATCCCGCTGTCCAGAGCGGAAGTAAAAATTGTTTAGGGGGAGGTGCTGCCAAAATAAAAACTTGTCTTGAATGACTAACCCCTGGACTACTGACATTTCGGACGACTGACCACTAACATTTTCTCTCATATTTTCCACTAGTTGTGTGTGTGTCAACTTTTGTTTGCAGGATGTTCAAGAAGGTAAAGAACGCGGGGAAGGCCCTCAAGAACATAGGTACAAGAAGTTCATCCCGACACTCCTCGCACCAGTCAGAGATGAGCATTAACCCAACGCCCCCGTAAGCTCCATCATCTTCATCTGATCCACAAGTCAAGGTCCTCCTCAAGATAGGAGACCTTGGACTGAAGACCCGCAGGGAAAAGGAAGTTTACCAGCAGCTAAAGAACAAAGATTTCATTCACACCCCCACTCTTGATCCTATCTTGCTACAAGAAACAAGTATGGATACTGAATTCAATTTGATTTTTCAGATGGTGGGTTGGACAAATTTTTTGAACATAACTGAGTTGGGTTCTCGTCTTCTCACCCTTGAATTTATTTGCACTTTACAATATTATGAGGGGGAATTGCTTTTCGGATGTTCAAACATGACATTATGTTGTCTTGGAGAGAACTGAGCGACCATCTCAGTTTCTCTTCAAGATGCATCTTGGACATTGACTCCGACTTACCTAATTTTGAGAGACACCAGTTCTGGAGATAGATATCTAGAGATGAGTTTTATAGTCAAGCCCGAACTAGTGACATGGAACACCCCACTCTTAGGATATTCCACAAATGGCTTGGGTACAATCTTTTCCATCGTGATGATATTAGAAAAGTAAGAGTAGGAGATTTGCAACTTCTATATGCTACTATAAATAAAGTACCCACTTCACCTGTTACACTTTTGGTTTCTCATTGGCTTAGTATATCTAGTCTTTAGGGACCTGTCGGTTGTACTTCACTTATCACTCGTCTAGCCTCTAATCTTCATTTGCTAGAAAACTCGTCATTGGAATTCATAGACGAGTTACGGATTTATCATGGCTATAACACATTTAGGAAAGCTCGGATGTTGAAAAAAGAGGGGAACATAATGTATATGTTATACGATAATAAAGGCAAGATTCGGTTACCTAACTCGAACCTTGGCCTCTATGTTGTTCAAAATTACTTGATTGAGATTGTAGTGACACCAGTAAACCAGAGAGCTCCACAACGAGTGGCATCTGAAAGGATGACCACCCATCGAGAACGCACCTAGCATGGAGCTGATCCCGGGCATTATTGTGACTACAACCCCCGAGTCCTTCGGGACCCACGGGTTCGACATGCTCAACCACAAGAGCCAACACAGGAGACATGGCCGGAGAGCCAAGATCACCAGTGGACAAACCCGCCTTTCCATACGGGCAGGTACTCCACTGATCCATATGGAGCTTCAGGGTCCAGACCCCCGCCCCAATTCGATGCAGGACGATACTCCGAGGCCTCTTATGCTTTCACAAATGACTATTACCAAGAGGTTCGCGCTTTCTTCACCCGTACCGACAACACTCTCCTCGACATCCAGAATACGCAAGCAGAACATGGACAACTCCTAGAACAGCAACAAAAGTGGAACCAGGACCACGCCACTACAGTAGAAGAACTAAGACAAGACACCACGACAATGAACGACAACATCACCACCATGATGTGATTCTGGAACATTGGGTAAGACCGACAACCACATCCAGCTTGGGGGAGTTCCTCCCCGTTTTATCAAGTAAGTTTTTATTTTGCTCTTATTATTTATTCTTTTCTATTTTAGTGTTTTATTTATCTTAAAGAGAAAAAACTTAGAAAACCTAATAAATATTTTCTTGCTTTAAATTACTGCATTTTATAACATGAAAACAAAATAAAAAGAGTGTGTGATAAGTGTGCTTTATTTTTCCTGCTAAGTTTAATCTCTAGAAAAAAATAAAATACCAAAAAGATACATGATGGAAATGATGAACAGTTGCTCTGTTTGCTTACTTTCAAGTACTTAGCTTTTATATTAGAGTTCTTCCAGGAATTACTAAAAACTCAAAATTACTATCTATGGGAAGCATAAAACTAAAGTCTAGGTACGAGAAAGACATGATATAAAGTTTGAGCTACTGTTTATCTTGTTCCTACTATACTAAGTTCTGGAGATTTATTTTGAAAACTTACAAATCACATGATGAGTTCCTAGCATTACAAACTTCCTACCACAGCCATACTTGCTATAACATCTTTTACTATATTCACATTGAGTTTGATCGAGCTGTGTTGACCCTTAGGAGCTTTTCATGTGGTTAAATTAAGATATTCACTTGCACACATCTACTACACCATCCACCACCATTCATTAAAATTGCTTAAAATATTATCACTCACTGTCCCAAGTATTGTTATTCTCTCTCTCCAAAAAGATTCAATGTAGAAGAGGCATGGGTTATGCAAAAATATGCGAGGAAATAAAAAGGGGCAAGTGCTCGGAACCTCGAAAAAGAAATAAAAAAAGAGTAAGACGAGAGGTAAAAATGGACAGTTGTCCGGAGTAGAATTAGGGGTACAAAGATGTCCACTTGAGCGTAAAAAATGGACAAGTGTCTGACAGTAGAATTAGGGGTGTCTACTACCCACCTAAAAAAAAGAAAAGAAAAAGATAGCCCATGTTCTCCCAAAGCAAAGATCAAAGAAGAGCAGAGATAGCAATATGAGGAGCAATGAGAAGTAAGCTTTATTATCACTTATATATTTTCACAATTACTATCATTTACTCCACCACACATACACATCTTGATTTAATTATATGTTGAGTTCCTTTGGATCCATGGCTCGATTAGACAATATATGTATGAGCTGTTTTTCACTCCTATGAGCTCCACTTAAATATTCCATTAGCTATAGGTAAGTGACATTTTTGGTAAGGATCTACAATTACTACATATAGAGAGACTTGAGAGAATCATAGCTGGGAACTATGAGTTTTATTTTTGAAAACTTATGCAAAACTCCGGAACAAAGGTGAAGTATAGACAGGAGGAATAGTGCTTAACATAATTATTTTGTCTTTCAATTACTTAAGACTTAAGTATAGGTACTAAGCTCCATGAATTTTATATGAAAGCATGTGTGCCTGTTAGGAAAGAAAACATCAAAGCAACTCCTGACCCGTGTGAGTTTAGTTGTTTGCTCAGGGACGAGCAAAGGGTAAGCTTGGGGGTGTTTGTTGACGGTCCTTAAGTACTAAATTTAACCATCAACTAAACATGGAAAAGGATCAATATGCACCAAACATCTAGAATTAGGGTTTTATCTGACAGAATTCCACGAGCTTTGGTGTTTATCTGTTTCTGCAGGGGGTTATCAGAAAATATGGAGAGAAGGCCCACATGTCATGTTTACAACGAGATAATTACGTGTCGTGCAATTTTCCTTAATCTAGATGTCACACCCATATTTTAAGAACAAAATAGGATGTATAAAAGACTCATATGTGCCCCAGGAATAGTCGCACACATAAGTACACAAATCTTAAATGTACCATCGCAGTGTTTATTACATAGCGAAACATAATAAATCACATAGTCTTACACAAAAATGATAATAATATTAAACAACGCTCTCGACGGAAGCTCCACACAGGGACAACATTGACTGGTTGACTCAAAGCCTAATACTCATAACGGTAGTCCTCAATCCAATCATCATCCTTAGCATAACCTAGGGTGTTGGGAAATTGCAAGAGTGAGCACATATCGTACTCAACAAGTATAACCAGGGGTTCATGAGGCTCAAAAAGCTGACACTGGTTTGACTGCAATTAGCTTTTAATAGTGGATAGCATGTTCATAATTAGATAGCAAATGTCAAGGTAGCATAAATAATCCAATAATCACATGATCAAATGTAAGCATAATTAATTCATAGCATAAACGATAATCAAATGAACATAACAACTTAATAAGCTCATCGTCGTCGCAGCAAGAACCCCCAAGGCCGCTCTTAACCGTGAGCACGGCTAGTATACTAGTTTTAACACTCTGCAGAGGTTGTACATCTTTACCCATGAGTCATGATTTACCCTTTCGCCCGAGGTGATCAGCCTCTTAACCCACTCCCAAGGAAGGTCAGCAGGGATCACTATGAAGCCTTTCAAAAGTTCGTCTAACATGTTAGGGCCGCAAGGTTTCCTTTGCGAGTAGATATAGATACCCCCTTCCAAATGGCACAATGACGTGCAGCCTATACACATAGGGACAGGGGCTCGCACTATACCTGTGTCGGTTCAGCACCTCCGCCCTTTTGGGTAACCTCTAACAAGCTAGAAAAGGTCTTCATACTGAGCTAAAGCCAGAGCCATTATAGCCCTCATGGTTGCACAGTTGTCCTGGTGATCACTTACAGACAAGATCTCATACAGTTATTTGTCATTCTTTTATGTTCATTGCACAGCGATTAATCATCTTACAAGATCATGGATTATATCAAGCACTAGCACAACTACACCAAATGCATATCAAATAGGTAGCAAGGAATCCAGGTAACAATCATCTATGATTTTGCTAAGGTCGACAAGGTGAAAGCATGCATATGATATATATGTGTATTTATAAGTGAATAGGTAACAAGGATGATCCCAAGTTATACTTGCCTTGATCAAAGCTCTCCTGAGCCTGCTGCTGGTCTTCAAAAGATTGACCTTGATCACCAATGTATCTCTCACCGTCTATACCCGATCATCAATCAACAACAAGCAATCCGATGTAGACAATCATACACGAAGCAAACAAGCTATAATTAGAACATTACGCCAAACAGTGGTAAAACAAAGCTAAAAGTTTATAAAAAGAATCTACGCAGCGCTACGATCACACAGACGTAAAGTTCACGAAAATCGGAATTAAAACGTAGAAGTTATAAATTTTCTAAGATTTCCTATAGAGAAATAATTAATTAAATGCTACTGCAGAATTAAAAAGTTTCAAAACAGTAAACTAATACTTCTAACATGTAGAGCTCATGAATATGAATCTAACAAAATTTGAATGGACAAAAACAGAGTTAAAACGAATATTTTATGATCAAAACAAATTCAATGGCATTTCTGTAAATAGTGAAAACGTATTTTGAATGACACCCATAGGAAATACGTTTTCAAAACCTAGAAAGCGTAAAACAGGGGATACGCCAAGGGACGGCGGGTTGATTCACAACTTTTCCAGGGGTTCTTTAACAAAAAGTGCAGCGAAGGGGTACGCTTTAATCTGGGTCCTTGATCTTCAGATGGGCAGTCACGATCTGCTCCTGGGGAGGCAACGGCGGCCTGGCCAGCAGGGAGACCTCCGGCGCGGTGGTTCACCATGAGTGCTGCCGTGGAGCTCATCGGAGCTCGCCAACCTCCTAATACCGAGCACCAAAACAAAAAGAGAGACCATGGGCACGCAGAGCAGGAGAAGGCGAACTCACCAAGGCACTAAGCTCGAGCCGAGAGAGAGCGGAACGTTCGGTTCACGGTGAGGAAGAAAATCTCGCTCGGCGAGATCCAGTCCGTGATGCGCGAGACGGTTAGGGCTTGCTTCCGGCGGCTAATATGCAAAAGGGAGCCTGCGGGGTGGCGCTGCCACTTTATAGGGCTCGGTTTTGTACTTAGTGTTGACGGTCCTTAAGTATCAAATTTAATTATCAAATAAACAAAGAAAAGGATCCAAATGAAATCAACATCTAGACTTAGGGTTTTATCTGACAGAATTCCACGAGTTTTGGTGTTTGTCTATTTCTGCAGGGGGTTATCAGGAAATACGGAAGAAAGGCCCACACGTCGGGATTACCTAGAGATATCAACGTGCCGCGCAATTATCTTACATCTAGAAGACTCCAGAAGCCACGAGATCGAAGCGGAGGCGAAACGGGGCCAGAGGCAGGGCACCCGCCCTCTTGCCCTGGGCGCCCGCCCCCTCCCTGAGTCCAATCAGGACTCTGCTTCGTGGGAGATCTCCACCGACCTAAAGGATGAATCTAAACCATACAATCCATGTCGGTTTGATCCAACGGCCCATATTCACTTGAAGGGACTATAAAACCAGACCCCCTGGCCCCTGGAGGAGAGTGTCTCTCAACCCTAATTCATTGTTCCTCAAGGGAGAAGAAGCCCCTGATCAAGATTAGAGCCACCACATCAATTAGATATCTAGATTAGCATAGCTACATAGGATTAGAACTAGAAGGAGTCAATCTTCGATTGGTTTCCGGATCTGTCAGGAGGATTCTTGGTAATTCTCTAATTGTGCTTCTAATTGTTCTTCTAATTATCTTTGTTCTTCAATATTATGAATATGACTTTGTTCTACTTCAATATATTGCTTATGACTTTGCTCTACTTGCTTATATTCAAGATTATATAGTTCTTAGTTTATCATAGTTATGTACTTGGCTTAGTTAGATTGGATCTATATACATGCTTAGGATCGTATAGCGTTTATCCATCGGATCCATGGGTAAATGATAGATATTGTGTAGGCGTGGTGCTTATACCGTATTTATCGGTGATTGTACCCAATATGCCAGATCGTGGGGTGGTTCGTGATAGTGACAGCTTCATTGATTCTTATATAGTCCCCCTCTCGTGTATTGGGCTGGCAGAGCAATATTATTATAGGGGAGTGATTGCTATGTTTCTCATTTACCTTGCTAATATCACTATGCATGGGCGTAGTCTTTTCTCGCAATGATTGCTAAGTATGCTTGCACTAATTATGATAATGCTAGACTATATAGTTGAGAATAACTCTGAGAATATTCTTGTAGTTCATTCTAATACCATGCTAATGACTTTCTAGAGTATCTAATTGAGGTGCTTATCATATTTATTATGTGGCTAGATCAGATTAATTATCTTTGTCACTATTATTATTTCATATATCTTTTATGTGACACTTATCCCTGTATGAAGAGTTAGATATAATGTTCTCAATTATACATGCAATGATAGATGCTCAATCTCATATTCTATTATGTAATCAATAGTGATGATTGTTAATCCCTTCCCAGTGGTAAAAATATAAATAACGATACCTGGAATACTTCCCCGTTAAAATGCTACATCGGTATTAATCTGTGCGTTTGCAGATCCCATTCATTATTTATTTAGAAGAGCAATTGCATATTTCAATACCGCGTCTCTTATATCATGCTGGGGATGACAACTTGGCTTAAGTGGTGTGAGGGATAGGTATGGCATTTTTGGCACTGTTACTAGATTTAGAGAACTTAGTCTACTTTTGGTAATGATGTTAAGAATACCCAACAAGCATTTTTGGCGCAGTTGCCGGGGAAGGTTGATTACTAATCAGGAATAGAATAAAAGATTTTGAGTTATCATTCGCATCACTAATATGATTGAGCTTATCTATTCTCTCATACAGTTTTACCCCGATATTTTTCTATTTTTATCTTATGCAGGGGAATGTATGAATAGAAGACATCTTCCAGGAAATTTTGTTGACAATCCCGAAGCATTATTCAAGAAGACGAGAGCCAAGCTCAAGAAGAGATCATCAACACTTCAGCAAGAAGCTTCATCCGATCAAGAAGATCACCGGAACTTGTCTTCAGAGTTCGAGGCCATGGCGAACAAATCGATCCGCGAGTTCTCAGCTCCCACTACGGACAACATCCGCACTGGACCTGCTGCAGAGATCGATGGCAACTTTGAGCTCAAGCATGGACTTATCAACATGGTGCAATCCAACCAGTTCTGTGGGAAGGCACACGAAGATGCTTGTGCTCATTTACAACACTTTCTGGAGATTTGCAGCACATTCACCATATCAGGAGTTTCCAAAGATGCTATACTACTTCGCCTCTGCCCATTCTCACTGTTAGGAAGAGCGAAGCAGTGGTTCTACGCTACAAAGGAGAAGAATACTACGTGGGCACTCTGCTCAACAAACTTCCTGGCTAAGTTCTTTCCCATGGGCAAGACAAATGCTCTCCGTGGGAAGATTACAAGTTTTCAGCAACAAAATGATGAATCTGTTCCAGAAGCATGGGAGCGCTTCCAAGACTACATCCTAGAATGTCCCCATCATGGAATGGAAAGTTGGCTATTGATGCAGACATTTTATCACGGGCTCGGCAACAGTGCCCGAGAGACCATGGATGTTGCAGCTGGAGGAGCATTCTTATCACTTACTATACCACAAGCCATAGCTCTTGTGGAGAAGATGGCGTCCAACCAAGGCTGGAATGAAGAGAGGACCCAGACACGCAAGAGAGGTGGAGGTATGCATCAGCTGAAGGAGGTAGACATGTTGTCTGCAAAGCTAGACCTACTCAGGAAGAAGCTCGACGATAGAGCTAGAGATAAGAAGGAAGTTATGCACATCTACGACTCTCACATGACTTGTGAGGAGTGTGGAGACACTGAACACTCAGGCAACCACTGCCCTGAGATACTTGAGGATGTGAACTACATCAACAACAACTACTACTACTACAACCGTCCTCAACAAAATCAAGGTTGGAATCAACAGAGGCCTAACTACTCAGGTAATTATCAAGGTAACAATTCTTACAACAATAATAATAATTTTCCACCTTTGAGAGAGTTAGTGTCTAATCAAGGAAAGCTAATGGATAACTTATCTAAGAAATTGACATCTAATGATAAAATGCTAGAAAATATAAATAATAGAATGGATAATTTCTCTACTGCCATCAAGAATCAAATTAGCTTTAATAAGATGATTGAATCTCAGTTAAATCAAATAGCTGCTGCTGTTCCTGCTACTAACCCCGGTATACCATCACAACCGGAAGGATTAGAATCTGCAAATCTTGTAGACATGTTTGATGCAGGTAATTGGAGTAACCCCGTCACTGAATTCTCTACCGACCTTCTGTCGGTCAAGAGAGGCGATCGAGGACGCCCCGTCATCCCGATCTCCATCGGAATGGTGGACGTTCCAGGAGCACTCTGTGACTTTGGCTCTAGCGTCAACATTATACCCAGGGTACTCTATGAAAAATTCTTTACATATCGTTTATTAGAGACAACCATGTATTTGCAGTTTGCAGATCAGACGATAACTTTTCCAAAAGGAATCGTGAAGAACCTTTGCGTCCGAGTTGGTACCTTGTATGCCCCAGCAGACTTCGTAGTGGTAGAGACCGGAAATGATGAGAGAGCACCTATCATCCTAGGGAGGCCATTCTTAAACACCACGGGAGCTATCATCTATGCCAGTGCTGCCAAGATCAGTTTCTACGTCAAAGGGAAGAAGGAGACATTTTTCTTCAAGAACAAGACTACACAAATTCCCGATCAATCCAGACGTGAGACAAGAGGACCAACAGGAGGAACAAGAACAAGCAAGTGTGGACCGAGTCAGCTAAGATGGTCACTGTAGTTCATGGAGGCCAAGATCACCAACTTAAGTCACCATTTCTGACCAAGAAGGACGACCCAGGAATGCCAAGCATTTACTGCTCCATAAATGGATACAACTTCTACAAGACGACTTGTGACACCGGATCGGGCGTCAACATAATGGCCGCAGTCACCTATCGGCTCTTGTTCGGAACCATGCCCCTAAGACCAACATACATTCAGCTCCAGATGGCAGATCAGACATTTCGAGAAGTTAAAGGAATAGTAACTGATGTCCCAGTCAAAATACACGATCACGTTGTCTACACAGACATTCAAGTTATTGACATGGGAGAAGACGAGTACGATCCACCCATCATCCTTGGAAGACCGTTCCTCAGCACCATTAAAGCAATTATCTACATTGGAACCGGAGAAGTCCATATGCACTTCCCCTCAGAGAAGGTACGCCGTTATTTTACTGACCCTAACTATATCATTGAAGAATCTAAGCAGGAAAGAAAACGACGCAACCGCAACCAGAGGAGGCAGATCATCAGGGACGGATGGGCAGACTATGAAGGAGAAGTGATAAGGTCAGAAGACGTAGAGTTTAAACAGAATTATCCAGAGGAGATCGAAGCACCAAGTCAGGTGTGGAAAATGAAGATAACTATACATGAAGAGGAGGCGCCGCCGGAAATACCGACTACGCCACCCAACGAACCTCAGGACAATTAAGAAAATGGAGAGTCCCGTTCGGAGGACTTAAAAACACCGAACGCCTTGCCAAGAGGTAAACTTGGTAGTTATCCTTTCCCTTTCAATTATTTTAAATAGTTTACTTAGTTAATCATATTCATACTATCCTAAAAAGAAAATAAAAATGTGAAAAACAGTAAGCCCCATGTGAGTATACCCATAAGTACATTCACTGTGGTGGCATAAAAATAAAATAAAGATTTTTCTGCTTTATAAAACGAAAATATAAAAATAAGGAGTAATATTTATTGAGGAGTCTCAACATGATAAAGGCTAGATATTTATGCTAACACTTAATCAAGTTCCACAAGCTTTGTTGTCTATTTGAGCTCCACAGAATCTAAGAATCAAGAAGACTGGCAGACGGAGGATATTCTAATCGCTGTCAGAATGCTGCTGACTTTCAAATACACCTCTGCCGCCTGCTAGCTACATCAAGAGAAATTACGTCAAAATTCAGCTTGGGGGAGAGCACCCCCATTTATCGCGATAATTATTTCTATCTATCTATCTTTATACTTATAGAATATAAATATACATAACTATGAAAAACCAAATAAAGATTTTATGCTTATATATATATGTCTTTTGCTTAGTGTGTTTAATAAATAAATAAAGTGGCTATGCTAATCTGTATCTAGATAAAACTTAAGCATGGATATGATGAATAGTTGCTCTGCCTAATTTGAACATTTTAAGTTCTCTCTCAAGTTTAGACATAACTGTTATAATTTAAAGCTTGCTCTAAACCTAAACTTGTGGGATGAAAACTTGATCTGAAGTCTAAGTTGTTAACGGATACGATATGGGAAGGTTGAGCTGCTGTTTATCTGTTCCTAGAGATGCTAGAATTCTGGAGAATTTTATCTTTGAAAATCTTTAAAATGTTGCATGATGAGTTCCTGTATGATGAGAGTTTAAATTCCTACCACAGCCATATATACATGCTTGCTAGACTTTGAGCCACACATTTACTATTTACTGCTTATGAGCATTGAGTGTGGTCAAGCTGTGTAGACCCTTAGGAGCTTGTCATGTGGTTAAATCAAGATTTCACTTGCACGTTCACTCATATATGCTACTTCCACAACGGAGGTACCATCCACATATATCCATCCATTTCCATCTCCAGAATCACCCAAAAATATTCTACTCCTAATCCGGGAGAGAATAACCAAAAATATTTCTGTTTTCCCTTGTGAAATAAATGCTCCAGTTATCTTGTTACTACCACTTGCTATATTATCTCAAGAGATGAGTGCTCTAAAAAAAGAAAAAAAATACGAGGAAATAAAAAAGGTGCAAGTGCTCGGAACCTCGAAAGAAAAGAAAAAGTGAGACGAGAGGTAAAAATGGACAAGTTTCCGATAGTAGAATTAGGGGTACAAGATACCCACCTGAGAGAAAAGAAAAAAAAGAAGAGCATCTCATTCTCCTCATAAAGTTTCAAAAAGCAAGGAAGGTATGTATCCCCTCAAAGAGCAAAGTACAATTAGACTTCCACCATTGTTATCACCATCATCACCATACATCATTCATTCGCCACACATGCACATCTTGATTTGACTTATTGATTTGTTTCTTTGGATCCATGGTTTGACTATACAATAAATGTCTTGTAAGTATGTATACTTTATCTCTCACCTATGAGCTCCAGATATTAAAGCCTTATTAGAGTAGGGTAAGAGAGAAGGCAATGTCACTATGCCTTATACCACAAATACTACATATCTTGAGAGAAGGCATATACCATCACTGCCTTGGTAAGGATCCAGAAATACCACAAAAGAGAGATATGAGAAAGACATACAAGGAATCTCTGAGTTTTATTTGAAAATCTGCAAAAACCCCAGAGTTATAGCTGATCAAGAATAAGAGACATGGCACTTGACTAGACTGTTCTATCTTTTAACCTCTCAAAATAGAAGTGACAGTTACAAGTCCCATGGTGAAGGTAAAGTAAGTAAGTTTTAAGTCTTGACAGTTTACTCTAACTCAGAGATAAGATCTTATTTAAAAAAGCATGTGTACCGTCAATTTTTTTAAAAAGATATTGCAACAACTTATGATCCATAGCTGAGTCTATCCTTGCTCAGGGACGAGCAAGAGGTAAGCTTGGGGGAGTTTGTTGACGGTCCTTAAGTATCAAATTTAGTTATCAAATAAACAAAGAAAAGGATCCAAATGAAATCAACATCTAGACTTAGGGTTTTATCTGACAGAATTCCACGAGTTTTGGTGTTTGTCTATTTCTGCAGGGGGTTATCAGGAAATACGGAAGAAAGGCCCACACGTCGCGATTACATAGAGATATCAACGTGCCGCGCAATTATCTTACATCTAGAAGACTCCAGAAGCCACGAGACCGAAGCGGAGGCGAAACAGGGCCAGAGGCAGGGCGCCCGCCCTCCTGCCCTGGGCGCCCGCCCCCTCCCCGAGTCCAATCAGGACTCTGCTTCGTGGGAGATCTCCACCGACCTAAAGGATGAATCTAAACCATACAATCTATGTCGGTTTGATCCAACGACCATTATTCACTTGAAGGGACTATAAAACCAGACCCCCTGGCCCCTGGAGGAGAGAGCCTCTCAACCCTAATTCATTGTTCCTCAAGGGAGAAGAAGCCCCTGATCAAGATTAGAGCCACCACATTAATTAGATATCTAGATTAGCATAGCTACATAGGATTAGAACTAGAAGGAGTCAATCTTCGATTGGTTTCCGGATCTGTCAGGAGGATTCTTGGTAATTCTCTAATTGTGCTTCTAATTGTTCTTCTAATTATCTTTGTTCTTCAATATTATGAATATGACTTTGTTCTACTTCAATATATTGCTTATGACTTTGCTCTACTTGCTTGTATTCAAGATTATATTGTTCTTAGTTTATCATAGTTATGTACTTGGCTTAGTTAGATTCGATCTATATACATGATTAGGATCGTATAGCGTTTATCCATCGGATCCATGGGTAAATGATAGATATTGTGTAGGCGTGGTGCTTATATCGTATTTATCTGCGATTGTACCCAATATGCCAGATCGTGGGGTGGTTCGTGATAGTGACAGCTTCATTGATTCTTATATAGTCCCCCTCTCGTGTATTGGGCTGGCAGAGCAATATTATTACAGGGGAGTGATTGCTATGTTTCTCATTTACCTTGCTAATATCACTATGCATGGGCGTAGTCTTTTCTCGCAATGATTGCTAAGTATGCTTGCACTAATTATGATAATGCTAGACTATATAGTTGAGAATAACTTAGGGAATATTCTTGTAGTTCGTTCTAATACCATGCTAATGACTTTCAAGAGTATCTAATTGAGGTGCTTATCATATTTATTATGTGGCTAGATCAGATTAGTTATCTTTGTCACTATTATTATTTCATATATCTTTTATGTGACACTTATCCCTGTATGAAGAGTTAGATATAATGTTCTCAATTATACATACAATGATAGATGCTCAATCTCATATTCTATTCTGTAATCAATAGTGATGATTGTTAATCCCTTCCCAGTGGTAAAAATATAAATAACGATACCTGGAATACTTCCCGGTTAAAATGCTACATCGGTATTAATCTATGTGCTTGCAGATCCCATTCATTATTTATTTAGAAGAGCAATTGCATATTTCAATACCGCGTCTCTTATATCATGCTGGGGATGACAACTTGGCTTAAGTGGTGTGAGGGATAGGTTTGGCATTTTTGGCACCATTACTAGATTTAGAGAACTTAGTCTACTTTTGGTAATGATATTAAGAATACCCAACACTTAGGGCGAGGAAATCCCGAAGAATCCGGGTGGATTTGCTCCCCGGCCGTGTCCTGCTCAGTGACGACGCGGAGGAGATGAACAGGACGCTGCCACGCGGGCCCGGGGTGCCAGTGAAAGAAAGGGTGGGGCCCAGACGTCAGCCGCTGAGGGGGAAGGGGAGAAGTGGGGCGCGGGTGAGCTGCCCAACTGGGCCTCATGTTGTTGGGCCAGGCGAGAGATCAAGGCCGAGCGGGGGGTGGGGAAATACGGGCCGCGCTCTGGGCCAAGGTGGGGGGAAAAGCGGGCCGAGAGAGGAAAAACCAGGGGGGTTGGCTGGGGTTTTCCCTTTTTTTTATTTTCTTTTTCTAATTTCTAAAGCCTTTTTCCAAATGGAATTTTGAATACGATTAGGTTCAGACCAAAAACAATCAAGCATAAAATAAAAATATGTCTCAGCATGAATGTACAAAATCATGTCACTAAGCTTATGATAAATTTTAATTTCCACAAAAATTATTTAAGTGCTAAATTTAAATGCTCACAAAAATACTCAATTAAATCAAATTAATTCCTATGAATTAAAATCAAGATTTTGGGTGTAACACTAGAAGAGTCTAGAAGCCACGGGAACGAACGGGAGACCGGACAGGCTCGGGGGCAGGGCGCCCGCCCTCCCCCTTGGGCGCTCGCCCTGGCCTCGAGGCCAATCACAATCAACTTCGCGGATTATGCTCCACCGACCTAAAGGATCAAGGAAAACCGTGCGATCAATGTCGGTTTGATCCGACGGCCCAAATTCACTTGAAAGGACTATATAATCAAGGCCTCTCCACCCCAGGGGGAGAGAAGAGAAATCATTATCAGAGGTAGCCATCAAAGTTAGGGTTTAGAACTTCTCTCCCACAGAGAATTAGAATTATCTACTCCCTAATCCTTCAAGTTTAGAGGATTGATTAGATAGAATTAGAGAAGTAGAGCCTAGTGCTCTGGATTCGGATCTTTATCAATAAAGATTGGTATTATTTCATATCTTTCTCTACTACTTTATTCTAATTGCATTATGTCTCTATTTATTATGCTCTTAGTTTGCTCTAGTTCTATATTTAATATAGTTATGATTGATAATGAGTTTATGTATAAGTTTGCAAAGCGCTTAGCTCTTGACACGTGGGAGATAAGTGGTAGATCACATGTAGGCGTGGTGCTTAGATGTTATTTACCTGCAAATGTATCCTATTGGCCGGGTCGTGTGGTAGTTCGCGATAGTGACAGCTTCGTTGATTCTTATATAGTCCACCCTCCGTTGATAGGACATGCAGAATTTGTATTGTGGAGTAAGTCTTGCGATGCTCTGATTTACTTTAGCAATGTTCCTTATACATGAATAAAGAGTCTTTTATAATATAAATGATCTTGTAGATAACTAGAGTAGATTGTGACTTAGTAGATAGTAGATAACTTAGAATCCATTCTCTAGCTAATCCGACGTCACCTTACATATATGAGGAGTAGTCTATTTTATAATCGTTGTGTTATTTACCCATGAGCTTATATTTCATTATCATTATTATTATGGCTTACCCCCTGTCAAAGTAAGTGACTGTGTGACGAGTTCCTCATTAGTAATCATGTTCTTGCAAGTTTATCTCTAGTCTATGCCTTGATAGATTTAATCCTTATTTTCAATTCACCCTTGTCCTCTTAAGCAAAATTATAAATAACGATATCTGGAATACTTTTCCTGGTGAAATGCTACAATGAGGTATTTTATCTGTGCGCTTGCAGATAGAATAGATTATTTTCTAGAGAACCTTTACATTCATAAATACCTTTGTACACTCTGGCACCATGCTGGGGATGACAACCTAGTATCTAAGTGGTGTTAGTCAGTGTCAACAACCGGAAAGGTAGTGTACTGTGAAAAGCTCCAGAGAGTGGGACAGAGAATGGCCTATGCTTGAGGATTAGTTGAAAGTGGCGCCTAGCAGCCAAATAGGGAGAAGGATGAGCTGACATATGCCCTGGAGACTGCTGAACGCGGTGGGCGAACAAGAGGCTATGGGGAGGTATCGTGGGAGCATGGCTTCCCTAAAGATAGTTCGACTTATAGAAGCCACCAAAGAAAGAAGGAAGAAGAAGCAGAGCGGAAGAAAGAGGAAGCAGAGCGGTTGCGTATGTTGGAGGCAATGGTGATGGAGTCACGCGAAGCGGCTTGTGAAGCGATAGCGTGAGAGAAAGCGCTTGAAGAGAGAATGAACGAGGAGATCAAAAGGCAAGTGTAGATGGCAGTAAGTTCTATACAAATGCAAATTGCATGAGAGCCTGGAGTCAACATTAGCCCCCCGGTCAGTTGAAAAGCAGTTGCGCTTCCACAGAGATGCCAACTATTCTAGATGACGTGGGGCTGCACTTTCCGGTGGATGACATCACTGAACCTCTAACAACATGTGAGCTGCACATTCCACAGGGACTGCCACAGTCATGGTTGCTATCGGTGTTGTAACTCCTATGGACCCTACGAAGACACCAAGAATCCATGGGGCGATAGTTCCACCTGGATATGCTAGTGTCTCGGTGGATAGAGTTGTCAAAGGCTTTAGTAATGTGCAACTTGAGATAGAAGGAGGCGATGGAGAGAAGACTCTAGGAGAAGCAGAGAAGAGTTTCATTTGTTGGCACAAGCGCTACATCATTATTCCTAGGGCATCACCTAGTAGTCTACCACCACCTCCTCATCATGAACCTAATCATAGGTGCAGATAAAAATTGACGATACATTTGTTCACTAACTTTATTTTGCATTCTCTTAGTTAGCGGTTTACTCATATACCTCTTTGGTTTCACAGGTGGCCACCAACATGTCATAGTGTTGCAGGTGATGACAAGGGAGTGCAAGACACGGCAGCATCGCCTCAGTCTCCAACGCCGCCACCTCGGGCTCCAACGCCACCACCTCAGGCTCCAACGCCACCACCTCGGGCTCCAACACCACCACCAAGGGCTCCAATGCCACCACCTAGGGCTACAACACCGCCACCTCGGGCTCCAACACTACCTCCTCGGGCTCCAACCCCCCCCCCCACCGGCCGCCCCATCGCCTCCACACGTGGCTCTAGCGCGAAAATCGGTGCACCCACCCTTAAAGAAGAGGCGGGCCACACAATCAAATGTGTCGGCTGCCCCGCTGCCAAAAAAGAAAGCCTCCAAAAAGAAACAACATATCATTCCTAAGAAGCTGTCCTATGAGATGACTGATGCAGAACTAGATGCATCAGTAAAGTCAGATAAAGTCACAGTTTCTTCAAGAAACTTAAGGCTGAAAGTGAATCCAAGCGAAACCCTAAGAAGCCATACCTCTTACTATGGCTAGAAGATCTACGACAAAGGGTTGAGGCTCAACAAAAAAAGAGGCATGAAGCTCAGAAAGAATCATCATCTTTATCTGACTATGATCGCACTCTAAGGAAATCCATAGAAGAAGAGAAGAATAAAGAGAAAAGAGCACGCAAGGGTGTAGCACAGCTCGGGAAACAATCAAAGCAATCAGTGCCCCCGCTAGTAATTGGAAATGAATATGGTTCAAACATCGATGTGCTAGACCAGCAGATATCGGCAGATTTAAAATATTATGAGCTTGAAATTTTTTTTGTAGAAACTGGTCTTAGCTTAGCCTAAATGATAGCTGGGGCACCAATTCAAAGTGCTCCATAAATTGATCATTGGCAGAAGGAATATGAATGTGGCAAGAGTCTATACAACCCTATGGCCCTAAGCAAACTTAGAACGCAAATGTACATGCTAAACAAATGGTACATCGCAGCGTGTGTCAGAAAAGCAGATGACTATATTTGCGTTCGAATTATAAATTATCATTACTTCCGTGGTGATGATATTATTTATACTCAATTTAATGACCTACACCAACTATGCCACATGGACGCTCTTAACAAATGAAAGGACCTAATATGGCTAGAGGGGGGTGAATAGCCTATTTAAAAATTCTACAAAACTCACTAGAGCAAGTGGTTAGTAAATAACAAAGTGTAGCTTTTTGCTCTAGCACTAAAGGGGTGTTTGCAAACCACCTATCCAACAATTCTAGTTGATATGATCACTAGGCACAAAAGAGCTATGTCACTACTTACACTAGAGAGCTATCTAAAGTTTCTATACAAGTAAGTAAGCTACTCTAGTTTGCGGGAATGTAAGAGAGATGGTTTGATCTTTATACCGCCGCGTAGAGGGGATGAACCTATCAATAATATAAAGTCCAATCACCGGGAGAAATCCAATCAACAATCACAATGGAGACAAGCATTTTTTTCTCCTGAGGTTCACGTGCTTGCCGGCACGCTACGTCCCCGTTGTGTCGACCAACACTTGGTGGTTCGGTGGCTAAGAGGTGTAGCTCAAACCTCGTCCTCACTAGGACTCCACAAGAACCTACCCACAAGTGAGGTAGCTCAATGACACGAGCAATCCACTAATGTTGCCTTTGGCACTCCACCGAGGTAGGCACAAACCTCTCACAATTACCGGGAGATGGCCACGAACAATCACCAACTTGTGCCAATCCTCCTCCACTGCTCCAAGCCGTCTAGGTGGCAGCAACCACCAAGAGTAACAAGAAAACCGCAGCTAGAACGATTCCCAAGTGCCACTAGATGCAATCACTCAAGCAAATGCACTTGGAATCACTTCCAATCTCACAAAGATGAATAATCTATGAAGGAGATGAGTGGGAGGTGTTCGCTTAGGCTCACAAGGATGTCAAGTATGTTAGAATGCCAAGAATGTCAGTCCTAAGCCGGCCAACAAGTATTTATAGCCCCCTCAAACAAATAGAGCCGTTGGCTCTTTCACTAGACAAAACTCGGGGTCACCGGACGCTCTTAAAGGGGCACCGGACGCTCAACACCAGCGTCCAGTGCTCCAAAGTCAGCCACGTGTCAGCTTTTGAAAAACTCATGTCAGAGTCTAACGGTAACCTGCAGAGCACCGAACGCGGAGCAAGTTAGCACCAGACGCGTCCAGTGCACACCGGTCCTAAACTCATTGAGGTCTGCAGAACGCGTAGGGCATCGGACGCTCCCTGAGCGTCCGGTGCTTCCAATCAGATTTACTCGGAGAAGTCAGATAGCACCGGACGCATGAACAGGAGCTACCCTGCGTCCGGTGCTCACCGTTCGGTGCTTAACCCTAGCACCACAGCACACCGGACGCACAGCCTCTGCGTCCGGTGCCTCAACAGCCAGCATCGCGACTTCTCCAAATTTCCCACCGGCGCAACAGAAAAAATGCACTTCATTTTCTTGAAAAGCACTGAATCCACCCTAAACCGTAAACCCTAAACCCATCCTCTCTCTACCCTTCAAACTCCACCTCCTTCTCAAAGTGTGCCAACACCACAATGTGTAAACCATCATGTGCACGTGTGTTAGCATTTTCACAATCATTTTCTTCGAAGGAGTTAAGTTAGCTCACTAGGTTCTAAATGCATGCACATGAACAATGACACCTAGTGGCACTTGATAACCGCTTAGCCAAAGAATTCCCCTCTTTATAGTATGGCTATCTATCCTAAATGTGATCACACCCTCTATGGTGTCTTTATCATCAAAACCAAAACCCTAAGCAATACCTTTGCCTGGATCTCTGAAGGGTTTTGTTTTTCTCTTTCTTCTTTTCCAAGTTGAGCACTTGATCATCTTGTGGTCATCACCATCATCACCATGATCATCACTTGCTCCATTACTGGACATGTACCAACGTCATTAAGTCTACACACACTTAGACTAAGGTTTCATCAATTATCCAAAACCAAACTAGGGCTTTCAACAAATCTCTAATCAATTGCTTCTCTCTGTAAGTTATTCTTTCTTTCCATAATGTCACTATAACTTATCATGTATATGTATAACTAATTACAGAAACCCACTATACATATGCAGAAACATGATGAGGGACCTCAGAGTTATAAATGACAAGGAAATTGGATTTGTGGATCCATATGTTGTATTCAAAGACCTGAAAGACCCCATATGTCTTATGGAGAACTCAAACGGAGAGAAATTTACGGAGGTTCTTGATCAACCAAAAGGACAAAAGATATATACTCTTTCCCTATAACTTTATGTAAGTGTCGTTATCGTGTGTACATTCTATTTAACTAATTAATCAGATCAGTATGAAGATATATAATTGTTTTGCCTACATGCACACAAATGCAGCTTTCATTGGATACTAATTGTCATTGATCTCTGGCAATGTCATTTGGTAATCTATAACTCGTTGAGAAAACCACAGGAACTTTACCAAGAAATGATAGATATTATCCAAGGGTAACTCCGATCTCTAAATATTAAATTTTGCTCTTTTAACTCGGTGATAGATAATTAATAATGATCATTTTATTGCTAGGGTTTAGGCTGGGTTCGTGCAGAAACACCGTCTAGATTTGAAAGCGCCACTTTTAAATCCTATCTTACTTCAGTGGGTTCTACGATAAACACCGGGCAATAATTTGTGTGGCTACTATGTGTGCGAGTTTATGACGATCTATGCCAAAAGAACTAATCTTGAGCACCTAAAAGTATGTAACATGTATATATAATAAGTTTATTTCACTTATTTGTTGTTATTTAATAAATCTTATTCAAACCTCTAACTTTTTTCTTTAATGTCTATTAAAGGAGATGTGGTTGAAGGAGCAGGTGTTGGATGTGGTGCGCCTAAAAGGAATTCAAGAGACAATCACAGGGTTTCTTAACGACCAAATCCTGAATCGCGGCGGTGAGTGCTACTTCAACCGTGAGGAGCCAATGAAACCAAATCACGATGATCATTTGTAGGATGCTTGAGTGGCGGAGATAAATTTTATTGTAAATACTTTATTCGTGATACATACGTGTAAATATTATATTATGGACCTATAATATATATATATATATATATATATATATATATATATATATATATATATATATATATATATATATATATATATATATATATATATATATATATATATATATATATATATATATATATATATATATATATATATATATATATATATATATATATATATATATATATATATATATATATATATATATTCTCTATTTTTTATTTAGAAATATATATATGCTCGATTGGAACTTGGAGCATAGTCGAACACGGTTTCTACACGTTATAGGAGAAAAATATCAAGACAACCTACCCAACATAATGCACATAGTTGAAAAAAAGACGAGAGGATCATCATATCAATCAATTCTATTCTATATCTACCCCAAAAGATCTAATCCTATTCTAACATGACTTCAAACACGTCACGAGTGAGCATCTCCAAGAGATTAGCCAAATCATTTTCTAAACGTAAATTTGACTATTGTTAAAAGAAAAAACGTCTTCAATAGACTCTGTAATGACTCTGTAAATGACTCTTCAAATTTAGTAGGTCTCTATCCCACCTTATTTGCTCTCTACTTTTGAATAGCCTACCTCACTAGCCATCCTTTATAGAGTCTCTTGGAGTACTCTAATATCTTTTTATCAAACCTATTTTAGAGAGTAGCTAAATCAGTAAATTTGGCTAGTGTTTTTGGCTAATCTCTTGAAGATACTCTAAGCCTTTACATGGTATTCATTGGAGATCGAGCACGTGAACCGTATATATATCGACACACCCACATACACGAAGGAGAGGCAGGTGGAGATGACGGAGAGATTGATGCGTAAGCCTTTACATGGTATTCATTGGAGATCGAGCACGTGAACCGTATATATATCGACACACCCACATACACGAAGGAGAGGCTGGTGGAGATGACGGAGAGATTGATGCGGTTGACAGCTCCAGATTGTGGAGGCGGTCGAGCTGTGTGGCAAAGTTGACGTCGTAGAGGCACTGGAAGTTGGGAAACCACACTCATAGGTGCCAAGGCGGTTGCCCTTTCCCTGACGGTGTCAGGGCATGGCGATTGGAGAGACGCTACGACGATGAGAAGGGGTTGGAGACATCTATGCTGATCCATCCGCCAGTGAGTCCCTTCCACCAGAAACCACGTACATACTCTCTCCGTATTAAAAAACTAGACGTTCTGCACTCCGCTCGGACGGGTTTACCTCTCGCTTTGCATCTGTTCAGATCTCGCCATTATTGACTCGAATGGATGAAGCACTCCAAGCGTCCATTATACTCGAATGGATGAAGCACTCCAAGCGTCGTCAAAAAACATGGGGCCAGCCAGGAATCGAACCCCCACCACCTCAAGGACAATGACTCAGTCCTCAATGCACTAGCCATCTCGACTACAGAACTTTGTCGTTTATAGTGCACCAACAACTCTATTTAATAAGGGCATACAAGAAAAAAATACCCTTTAATTAATAACTTCTTGGTTACCGTAATTATGTCCGAAACGTCATGTTTTTTAGGTACCGAAGGAGTAGACGGAGACCTCTCCCTCACAAGGGGCAATTATGCACGAGTCACTTGCTCAATTAGCGTGCTTAGGCAGCCAACTAGTGCGGCAGTCCATCAAAGGATCAACACAACACAAGCTTGTTCAGGAGGTATGAGCCCCAACTGGATCGATCAATGCTCGACCCAACGCATCACACTATGGCCTTGTTTAGTTCCGAAAAGTGAAAAGTTTTCGGTACTGTAGTACTTTCGTTTGTTTGTGATAAATATTATCCAATCATAGACTAACTAGGATCAAAAGATTCGTCTCGTGATTTACAGCTAAACCGTGTAATTAGTTTTTGTTTTCGTTTATATTTAATGTTTCATGCATGTGCCAAAAGATTCGATGTGACGAGGAATCTTGAAAAAATTTTGGTTTTCAGGCTAAACTAAACAAGGCTTATGTTTTAGAGTCTCGAGCTCGACAACATGGTACAAGCCCCCATCAATGCTGGACCCAAGAGCGCATCACCATGTTTTAGAGTCTCGAGCTCGACAACATGTAAGATAGGAGCGTCAACGGTGATGAGCCGCACACGCACACAATGGTCAACTGGATTCAATGTGCCAATATATGCAGATCTAGTTGCTAGAGTTCGTGCTTCATGTTGACTCTAAAAAAATATCTACTATAGCAAAACCACTATTCACTATAGCAAACTACCTTAAAAACCGCTGCAGGAAGGTAAAATGCACAGTTTGAAAAGTTGAGCAAGGTGGTTTGATCGGTTTTGGAGTTGAGGGAGGAAAAGCGGACTTTCGTGAAAGTTAGGAAAGGAAAAGTCTTTTTCATTAATTACATGCAAACTTTCAATTGGAATGGTTTTATGTTAGGTGGTCGGTCCAATGAAGCCCAAAAATAATATCTGCGCAGCCCATGGCTCATGGCCCATGAGTGAACCTTGAATGTATAAAGAGGGGGCGGCAAGACCGGAAGCCCTAAGGTCTTTTTAGTTTCATTTTTTTATACTGTAGTATTTTTGTTTTTATTTAGTAATTATTATTTAATCATGGACTAACTAGACTCAAAAGATTTATCTCGTGATTTATAGGTAAACTGTGCAATTAGTTTTTGTTTTTGTATATATTTAATGCTTTATGTATATAACGTAAGATTCGATGTGACGTAAAATTTTTTAAAAAATTGAATAGAATTTCAATAAGTTTTTTGTTTTTAAAGTGAACTAAACAAGGCCACTCGCAGCGTCTCCCCGGCCGCAGCCGCCGCCGCCGAAGCTCTTCTGCTCCGTCCCGTCGCCACTCCCTCACTTTTCTCCAAGCCAAGGCTGACTACTTGGGTCCTGTGTACGAAGATTGGATTTCTTCTAGAGCTAATAATCCGTCTCTTCCCCTTCATTTAATCTGGAGGGCCGTTTAATCTCGATTCAATCTCTACAAAAGCTTATATTTTTGGGTTTCCCCTTGATGTTTTGAGTATCAACCAGATCGCACAAGGGAGAGACCCAAGCCAAGTTCGAGGATGATCCGGCGGTTCGTGAATCTCGTGGCGGAGAACTACAGGACCGGCGTGTACTCGCTGCACCGCCTGGACGTATCCAAGCATCTCTTCCACCAGTCAAGAGCCGACGCACGCGTATTGCCGTTCCTCCTAGCAGAAGCACAGGACAAGAGCGGTGATGAGGGGCTGCCGATGCTGGACATGTTGAAAGAGCTGCCACCACCGTGTGTGAAGATCCAGCCGTCCTCCCCCATCCAGCCGTTGTCCAGGGAGGAGCCGTTCACCAACAGGCTGCATTTTTGGGGGTTGTTGAGCCCCCGCAGTAGTGAAGACAAATTCCTCTGCATGAACGGGAGGGGCGACACGATGCTCTGTCATGCTGACAAACCATCCGTCGACCCCATGCCTCACCTCCAAGCAGAAGGGGTGGACCACATCTTCTTCTCGGTCGTCCGTCCTGATGCTGATGCTCAAGATCACGGGGAAGAAGAAGAAGAAGACCTCTACGTTATCCACAATCTCCCAGATCGGAGAGCCGCCTGCTTACGCGTCTTCAGAAAAGACGCCGCCGCCGATCGTTGGCGCTGGGAGTCTCTTCCACCGCCACCCTTTTTAGGCGCCCCCACCAACGTCAAGTATTCCTACACAATGGTCGACGGAGGCCGCACCATCTGCATTTCCTCGGCAATACCGCCGGGCATCGGCACGCACTGCTTCAACACGGTGGAGCGTGAATGGAGACACGCTGGTGATTGGCGTCTGCCGTTTGTAGGCGGAGCCGAGTATGTCCCGGACCTCGCCCTCTGGCTGGGATTCTCCCCCTACAGTCCATCCTACAACCTTTGTGGCACGTCGGACCTCAATGCCATGTCCGCGGACCACCCACCAAAGTTGCAGTATGTCTGGCAGGACATTGTCACACCGGAGAATTGGGCGCCAGCAGGTTGGACCAAACTAGTCAGCCTGGGCTCAGCCATATTTTGCATTGCTAGAGCCTTTGCAATCGAGATTCGACGACGTGGCAAGTTTGATGATGAATGGTGGGAATTTGAAGATGAGGTGACTATCCTAACTGGAATTGAGGTGGGCAGGGACGACGATGGAAGTCTCAAGGTGTGGAAGCACAAGTCCCTGCGATACAACTCCATGTACAGCGTAAAGAGGGTGCTGTAGATCATTCCTCTTGCCGCTTTGTCCTTCTATTTCGTTCCTATATGCATTAGAGGTGCTTTCTCGTTCTATTTCGTTCCTATATATGCATTAGAGCATCTACAACAGTTTTACATATTACTTTTGCATTCTTGATTTTTACTATAATTCATAAAAACACCTCTCCAACAATTTTGCGTATTAGTTTTGCATTTTTACAAACTTGGCAAATTCTAGGGAAGGCTTGGCATTTATGCAAGTCAGTCCGCGACTTGGCAACCGCGACTCCCACGCACAATCGGAAAACACCGATCATGGTAGCAGCAAGATGGATCAGTGATTGTGGCTCAGCGGCCACCGGCCAACGGCGATCAAGGACTACTTGCCGATATCTAGAGGAACTTGCACTACTTGCCGATCTCCAGGCACTTCTTTCAGCGACCGACCATGGACTTGCCGATCTCCAGGAAGCAGCTACCGAGCCACTAGACAAAGCAACTGGCGGCGGATCTCCTCAATGCGAGTGGCGGCGAACTTCCAGAACGCGCCAAGAAAGCCCACGAACGGACCGAGACCATGCGCGTGCTGAAAACTTTCGGCAATTTGGTCCATATTTTGGTAAATGGCAAGTCAGATTTGCAAAACTCTTGGAGATGTCTTGATTTTCTCCTTCCCATTTGCTTTTCAGAGTTGACAAACTCCAACGGATAGCAAAGAAAAAATGTCAAACTGTTGAAGATACTCTTAGAACTTGGAAGAGTCTTGTTGCTGGTTCGAGAGCATCTCCCTTTCGTATCTATATCTTTTTCAGAAAAAAAAAGAAAAACTTATTTTCAAGAACATCACATTCCCATATCCCTTCCTTATCTCTTGGCAGTTCCAAATAGACTATTGTGCATAAAAATAAGCTCAACTTTTGTCGCAAGGGAAAGAATGTAAATATAAAAAAGACAAAATATATAAAAGTGGTTTAGAAATTGTACAGGATTTGTGATGTAAAATTGTTTTCTATTTTATCAGTGAATTATTGAAAACTCTTAGACATGACTTTTCTTTTTTTCCAAAATCGTTTTAGGAGTTGTAGAACTATATAATTTGGGGAGAAAAAAAATAAGATATTCTTGGAGGTCTTATTAAGGTTACCGTGTTCCAATCAAAGTATAAAATAGCGGCAACTTTTTCCCACCAGCTATGCAGCTATAGCGGCGCTATGACAGATAGCGTTTTTATAAAAAACAGATGAAAAATATGAGTAATTGATGAAAAAAGACATGATAAATATGAATTTTGATGAATAAAAGTATGATTTTATAAGTCTAGATAACATTACAAAATATCAATATGATTATGGTTTATAAAAGCTTTATTATCCAAAATACCAAATTAGTTGCAAATGATAAATGATAATTTAATCTAAGATGGAGTTTTGAGAGGCAGACTGAGAAAATTTATCATAGCGGCGCTATAGCGCATAATAGCGGTGAAATTTGTTGTAACAAATACAACTTAGCGGCTCTATAGCGCGTAATAGTGGTGAAAGTTATAATAGCGGAAAAAATACAAATAGCTTAGCGGCAAGCGTGTCCAGCAGCTATAGCGCCGCTATAGTCCACTATTTTTTTCTTTGGTTCCAATACATACATATATACCAGGAGGTTGTGGAACTATATAATTTGAGGAGAAAAAAAAGATATTCTTGGAGGTCTTATTAAGGTTACCGTGTTCCTATACATACATATATACCACGAGGATTTCTTGCCCGGTGCCACAGGTACGAAAGAGAAATCTCTATTTATGGTATTGTTAATGTAGAAACTTGATATAGTATCCATAGATTTATTACTATAATCATGAAGATTATATCTATAATGGATGTTCTGTCTCGTTGACGTAAATATTATAATTCTTGTGCTAGTAAATTTTATTAGAAATGATAGTGAATTGCTGAAATTGCTAGCGACAAATGTTATATATGTCAAAACAAATAGCTAGTGGTGTTTACTTTTAAGAGTTTGTTAAGTCGAGGACACGTTACACCACAAGAAAACCAGTCGATATGTATATCGAGGATGCATTTCCGTACTCCGGGAGTAATTACTCCCATCTTCAATAAACCACATTATGTATGTATTCATATTTGTTTATCGATTTGAGTATGTTCATATACTTATATTGAGATAGTCTAGATCTTACCATGCGAAATATTTTCAAAAGAATTCATATTTTTTAATATATATATATTACTAAAATGCCACTACTATAGTATATATAACAAGTATAACCACATACACTATGTATGCATGCATACTTAACTTATATATTACCTTAGATGGTTTAATATGATCATATACTTCATGTGTATATATATATACTAGGTAGCGTGGCCGTGCGATGCTACGGGATAGCTAACAATTTATACTAAAAATACATAGATCGCACAATAAGATTTTAATATCAACATTAAATGCAAACCACAAAGTTTTATGAACGACATCGCAGGCTCACAAACTCTACTTTACAGACCTTTCCATGTGTTTATTATAAAAGTTTGGTTGTCCTGTAGTGGTGTTTTCCAGCGTGTTGTTCCAATACAATTTATGCGTCTATTGTATTCTTTTGAATGATAGAATGAAGGTTTTTGTGGTAATTTTTTAATTTAGGAGATGACTTCCTGTTGCTGTTGGTCATATTGTAGATAATGCATCAACAATATAATCTTGTTAGATATGAGATGGCCATAGTGAAATCATAAGTAAATTTGACCATCGTGCAATATAGAACTACACAGAATTGATGCTAATGATTCTTGCCACAGCTCATGCGGACCAACATGGAAGTGCACATAATTGGCACTAATGATTCCTACCACAACTCATGTAGGCCTATGATGGACTACTACATCTCTAATTACATAATGAAATCAGACTCTGAACAAGTCACTGTTGATAGTGATCTAACTGAAACGTGGTCTGATCAAAACATATCGAGAACCTTCTCAATGAAGTGCAGGTAAATAGGCTAGCAGTTTGACAATGTTGTAACAATGATAATATGCATTCCCTTGCATAGTTGCACTATACTATAGTGGGGTACTTCAAATCGTCTTCTCATTGTTGGAATCACTCAATTTGTTTCAAATGGACACTTCAATGGGAGTATGGTGTTTAGATTTATCTTTTTTCTGAAACAAAACCCATCTTATTTTCAAAGTAAATCATGATTAACATTGTTTTCTATTTTTAGAGCCAACATGGTTCTATTATTAATTCATATAAAGGTTTCATCGTGCATTATAACTGTTATCAATACATACTACAATAGATAGGATTTTGACAATTTTTAGCATGACTTGTCGTGTCATGTATACAGTCTGACCAAGGAGTAGATCGTGAGGGAGACATGCGTCGCCTGGCCGGGATGCAGATCGTGAGGGTGGCGAGGGTCGATGAATGCTGGCCCTATCGATAGGCATCGTTGGCCTAGAGTAGCAGATCAATGCCGTCAAGTTGCCACACGGTGTAAGAGGATTGGGGTAGCGGATCGCAGGGATTAGACTTGGTGGCGTCAGTGGCTGCTTGGAGGAGATCACTATCAAGTAGTCATAGCTAAGGCAGTTTTTTTCACGCGTACTAGGTCACGGGAGGCGCTAATAGCAATCGCATGAGACCAGGCGCTGATTGTTACTTCTTCTTCTTCTTCTTATTTTGTTTGTTTGCTTTCTTTTTTATTTGCTTGGAACGGATTGCAGCGTTGTTTATTTGCTTCCAAATGAAAAAGATTTTGAGCGCTGATTTTCTTTGGAAAGAAAGAGATGGTGATTTGCTAGGAGGGTTTGCATGTATCACAAGTTTTGTTTAGGTAACAACAGGAGGCATCGCGGGCGCATGTCAGGTGCGTACACATTATTTTGGTTTCCCTTTTTGTTCGTACGCATTTTTTTTGTTCCTTTTGGAGCTGCATGCGGGGTCGCATGAAGAGGTTAAGGTTACTGTTGACGGTCCTTAAGTACCAAATATAATCATCAAATAAATAAAGAAAAGGATCCAAATACAACCAACACCCAGACTTAGGGTTTTATCTGACAGAATTCCACGAGTTTTGGTGTTTGTCTATTTCTACAGGGGGTTATCAGGAAATACGGAAGAAAGGCCCACACGTCGGGTTTACATAGAGATATTAACGTGCCACGCAATTTTCTGTCATCTAGAAGACTTCAGAAGCCACGGGAACAAACAGGAAGGCGAACGGGCCCGGGGGCAGGGCGCCCGCCCACCCCCCTTGGGCGCCCGCCCTGGTACAAGCACCAATCACAGAATGGAGTACACCATTACAAAGATCTCGTCGAGCTGATCGAAATGCAAATATTATTTGCTATATTTGGAGTTCGGAATCAAGATATATTAATAAAAGAAGGGCTCCACATAAAAGAGCTGCGGGATTAATTGGGCCCAAATCAGATTTTGGTCCATTAAGGCCTATGTGCATTTTAATGAGATATGGTGGAAAGTTTAGTACCACATCGCCTGCTGAACCAAAAACGCACAAAGGAGGAGGACTATATAAGCAAGGCCCCTGGCCCTTGGAGGAGAACAAGTTCATCATAGAGTTGACAGGAGCCCTCGAAGGAATACCTCTCCTCTAAATAAATAATAAATATTTATTTTAGGCTTAGCATCCAATGTGAGTAGAATTAGATCTTCTAGTTTCTACTAGATTGAGAGAGATAGAGTGCAGGTGTAGATCGGAGGAAGCCCGGCCTGTCGGTGTCTACTCTGAGGTTGTACCTTCGGGATCAAGTTCTCCTAACCCGAAGCTTGCTCCTAGGATTCTTCAGTAATTCGACTTCTAATTCTAGTAAGTTCTTGTTTTATTGTTCTTTGGTTTATGAGTTTACTTTAATCTCTTCCGGTTGAGTATTAGAGTAATCATTGCTAGCGTAAACGTGGTGTTTGGGCTAGGGTACTCATAGATATCCCCTGACTAGCTGGACTGTGGTAGTAGCGAGGAACGTGACATTTCCGAGTTACCTTTGTATCCCACATCTCGTTAGCAGGACGGGTAGGTTTATAGGTGCGGGTCGAACATCCTTTGTGGTGTCTAGATTCCGTAAGCTTTTCCAATAGAACTGTAGATCATCCTTACCAAGGTTAGAACGAGACTACGGTTGCAGTCTTCTCTATACATAACTCACATCGAGAAACATTCTTTGTAGCCTAAAGGGATAGTAGCAATAGATTTGGTTAGTCAGATGCACCCTTTCTCCCAGTGGTAAAAATATAAATACGATACTCTAGAAAACCTCCTGGGTGAAATGCTCACCGATATCCATGCGCTTGCGGATCATTTCCTTATTGCGTTACCAAATATCAACAAGCATTTCTGGCGCCGTTGCCGGGGAGAAAGACGGTTTGGTGAGATAACTTTAAGTCTTGCTATTATCTTGTATTATACTTTTATACTTTTATTCTTTTATCTTTTTAGTTTTTCCATCTTTATGGATAACTTAAATTCCATACCTATTACTAAATTATTTGCACCTTCGGAGACCAGCCATAGACCATGGGAGTCAACAAGCCCTGTCCCTAATTATGATCTGTGTCCGGAGTTGATTGCAATAGGTCAAAACCAACCCTTTTCTATAGCTGAGGTCCTATCTTTTAATCAAGAAGATAATGCACTTTTAGCTACACCTAGGGAATCTGTTAATCTTTCTATAAATTTTGGTTTAAACCTAGCCCTACAAGACCATGTTTTTTCTCGATATTTTCACATTGGTCTTAATCATATAACCTTTGGTAGAGTTTTTCTTTCTTTATCTGTCAGTAAAGCAAGGTATGTCTTCATTCGTAGACATCCTTCTTGCACTAGTCTTCATAAAAAATTCCTAGAGATAGAGAAGGAATCATCTCCCAGACGAGGAAAGGAAGTTTCAATAGCCGATTTCCAAACATTTCAATCCCATAATTCGGCTATCCAACCCATCCTTGAGCTTAATAATTTCTACTATGCTCTTTCTCTTGAACCTCCCGATAATCCTATGAATCTCTCTAGACATCCCATTCATAAGAGTCACCAAGACCACAAGGAGGACCAAGAAGAGCAACATCAATGGCTAGAGGGCATTAAAAATCCATGTGCTATCACCGTTGAATGGATAGATAAAACAAACTTGAGAGGCAATCCTAGAGGAATTTTAAGCATTCATAAAGAATCATCCTTGGAGTTTGAGAATGAGAGAAACAACAGTGAGCATGGAAATTATTTCATAAATACCTCATCAAGTCCTTGCTCATATGAAACATCTCCCCAATCAATTGGTCTCTCCAACCTCACCACTTTTGAGATCTCCAACCCTCTCTTCCTTTCTATTTATAACAACTTTAAAAGAGCGGTTGTCGATGCATATGTCTATAATAAATATTGCAGATCTCGTTGAGTTGATTGATGGTTTCCCAAGGACAAGCTTAGTGTCCTAAAACAAGCACTGATCAGATCGTAACATGAACTTCTAATTATTTGCAACATTGCCTTGTGTATGGAGCATATAAAGATAATTGTAGAAATTTTCCTTCGGGTATTCTTGTCACTAACC
This sequence comes from Sorghum bicolor, assembly GCF_000003195.3. Classification (NCBI taxonomy): domain Eukaryota; kingdom Viridiplantae; phylum Streptophyta; class Magnoliopsida; order Poales; family Poaceae; genus Sorghum; species Sorghum bicolor. The sequence continues at coordinate 18,040,079 of NC_012873.2, read as the reverse complement.
TTTCTAGGATTGGAGCAAGAAGATCAGATGAATGACAAGTACAAGGTATGTCCAACCAACCATCACACAACATTGAATTAAATTCATCCAAACTTGAATTTTGCAAAATTCAAGCTTTGGGAGTACTTTACATAAAAACATCTTTTGCCATGTTGCTACGTTGGTTGTCCTTATCTTTGAGACATGCTCAATTGATTAAATACTAATCACACTACTTCATCTTCACTTGAGTAGATCTCTATAAATGCCATCACGCTACCTTTGTTTATCCTAGTAAGTATTAGTTTGGAAGTACTGCACATACTTCTATTGGCTTTTAAATTAAGCATGGTGCTTAGGTTAAACAGCCTTCCTTAATCTGATTAGACATGGAGTCTAGTTCGGTTATTGAACTAAAAACTACTTGTGTAGACATTGGTATATTTTGTCGGACTAACCCCTGCAGGAAAACATTCAATATCAACCTGGGAAGTCCTGAGATACAAACTCATTGGAGATAAAGGAGACACATGAAATTTAGCGACTTGTACAAGAAGGACATAGCTCATTCATCATAAAGAGATGATCCATGGAGGGTGCCACAAATACGATGCACAACCGCTACGAATGGGAAGCTTCCACAAGGTGAGATGGTACCATCACTCTTCAATTAAGGTAACATCTTAAGGTACTTGACTATCACTTTTATAAGCTTCTCCTTGGTTCTGGCATACACATGAATAAAAGAGACAAACATGTATGATTTATAGCTCCAAATTAACCAACCCAATTAATTCAACATGTTTAGTCCTTTAATCTTTGTTCTTAGTACTACCTTCGCGATCCCACACTCCTAATCATATAAGCTAAAATGTTGCATATTCAATCTTTGGGAAGATATAAAGAAAAAAACATAAATATAGATAAATTATCTTTCCATTAGGTTGAGCCATGTGATCTGACAAATGCTACACTCATGATCATCAACTTTGTCTTGCTCACTATGCTTAAGGTTAGAGAAGAACAAATACACTTTTGGTTCTGTTGGTGTTTTTCACCAACAGGGCCCATGCACTTGATCTCTGCCTTGTCTCTATGAACAGGTACACTTCAAGAAAAACATGAAGGAGTTTTACAACTCCCATACTCCACCAAGTGAAGGACCTGGATCTACGAGCACAAACACACTGAGCAGAATATTGCCAACACCGCACTTCGAACTGATGGGTAACGAAGAACATGGGTGACTCCGTATCAAGAGGTGCAGACGTCACGGTCCACACCTTATCAAATGATGCACCTAAAGGATGAAGACGGTGAAAAGTCTTGTCTAGAAGACTTAGAACATTGGATCCTTGTCGGAGGAGGTCAAGATCATCGACTCAAGTTGCCTTTCCTGATCAAGAAGGACGACCTTGGTGTTCCAAGCATCGAGTGCACAATCAATGAATACTCTTTTCAGAAGACACTCTACGACACCGGATCTGACGACAACATAATGGCCGTAGTCACTTATCAGCTCCTGCATGGAACCATGCCCCTACAACCAATATATATTCAGCTCCAGATGATTTTCAGGTCATTAACATGGGAGAAGACGAGTACGATCTACCCATCATCCTTGGAAGACCATTCCTCAACACTATCAAAGTTATCATCTATATTGGAACCGGAGAAGTCCACATGCACTTCCCCTCTAAGAAGGTACGCCGCTATTTTACTGACCCTAACTATATAGTTGAAGACTCTAAGCAGGTCAGACAAGAAGAAGGCGACGCAACCGAAATCACAGGAGACAAATCATCAAGGACGGATGTGTAGACTACGAAGGAGAAGTGATAAGGTCTGAAAACATACAGCTTGAACAGAACTGTCCTAAGGAGACCGTAGCACGGAGTCAGGTGTGGAGAGAGAAGATAGTTACACACGAAGAAGAGGAGGCGCCGCCAGAAATTCCGACTATGCCATCCAGCGAATCCTAGGACGACTGAAAACGGAGAGTCCCGTTCGGAGGACTTAAAAACACCGAACGCCTTGCCCAGAGGTAAACTTGGTAGTTATCCTTTTCCCTTCAATTATTTAAAGTAGTTTGCTTACTTAATCAAGTTCATACTATCTTGAAAAGAAAATAAAAATGTTAACAATAGTAAGCCCCATGTGAGTAGACTTGTGGTTTAAAAACCCATAGGTATATTGACTGTGGTGGCATAAAATAAATATATTTTCATCTTACAATAAAAATATAAATAATAAGTGCATGATCCTGCTAAATAAAATTTATTAGGAGGAAGCTCAGTATGATAAAGGTAAAGAGATTTTATGCTAACACTTAACCAGTTCCACAAAGCTTTGTTGTCTATTTGAGCTCTACAGAATTCAAGGATCAAAGAAGACTAGCAGACGGAGGACATCCTAATCGCTGTCAGGGTGCTGCCGACATTCAAATACACCTCTACCACCTGCTAGCTACATCAGAAGAAATTACGTCAAAATCTAGCTTGGGGGAGAGCACCCCCATTTATCCAGCTAAGTGTTTCTACTCGCGTTTATACTTTACTCAAATAATAAAAAGATGCATAATCATAAAAAACCCAAATAAAAATTCTATGCTTATATATATATATATATTTGCTTAGTTTGCTAAATAAATAAATAAATAAAGTTTGCTATGAACCCTTATGATAAGCTCTCACATCGAAATGATGAATAGTTGCTCTGCCATGACTAGTTCTTAAAATTGAAATCTCTCTCAAGTTTAGGCATAACTGTTATAATTTAAACCTACTCTAACCCTAAACTTGTGGGAAGAGTACTTGATCTAAAGTCTAAGTCGTTAACGGATATGATATGGGAAGGTTGAGCTGCTGTTTATCTGTTCCTAGAGATGCTAGAATTCTGGAGAATTTTATCTTTAAAAAACTTTAAATAACACATGATGAGTTCCTGTATGATGAGAGTTTAAATTCCTACCACAACCATATATACATGCTTGCTAGGCTTTGAGCCACACATTTACTTTTTACTACTTGTGAGCATTGAGTGTGGTCAAGCTGTGTAGACCCTTAGGAGCTTGTCATGCGGTTAAAATCAAGATTCACTTGCATGTTCACTCATATATGCTACTTCTACTCAGGAAGTACGCATCCACATACATCCACTCAAATCGATCTCCAGATTCATCCAAAAGTATTCTACTCCTATCCGGGAGAGAATAGCCAAAAAATATTTTCCTATTCCTGTTATTCCCTGTGAAATAAATGCTCCAGTTATTTTGGTTACTACCACTTGCTACTTTATTTCAGGAGATGAGTGCTCTAAAAAAAGAGAGAAAGAGGAGCCCGAAACTTCGGAAGAAAAGAAAAAGTGAGACGAGAGGTAAAAATGGACAAGTGTCCGACAGTAGAATTAGGGGTACAAGATACCCACCTGAGAGAAAAGAAAAAGAAAATATAGAGCATCTCATTCTCCTCAAAAAGCTTCAAAGTGCAAGAAAGGTATGTATCCCCTTAAAAGAGCAAAAGTAGAATTAGACTTTCACCATTGTTACCACCATCATCACCATACACCATTCACTCGCCACACATGCACATCTTGATTTGACTTATTGACTTGTTTCTCTGGATCCATGGTTTGACTATGCAATAAAAGTCTTGTAAGTATGTATTAGCTGTCTCCCACCTATGAGCTCTAGATATCAAAACCTTATTAGAATAGGGTGAGAGAGAAGGCAATATCACTATGCCTCATACCAAAAATACCACATACTTTTAGAGAAGGCATATACCATTACTACCTTGGAAAGGATCTAGAAATACCACAAAAGAGAGAATTGAGAGAGTTACAAGGAATCTCTGAGTTTTATTTGAAAATCTGCAAAAACTCCAGAGTTATAGCTGATCAAGAATACGAGACATGGCGCTTGACTTGACCGTTCTATCTTTTAACTACTCTAGACACAAGTGACGGTTGCAAGCCCCATGGTGAAAGGTAAAATGAGTAAGTTTTAATTCTTAACAGTTTACTCTAACTCAGAGATGAGATCTTGCTTGAACGCATATATACCTTTAAGGCATGAAACCACTGCAGAAACTCTTGAGTTCATCATTGCTCAGGGACGAGCAAGAGGAAAGCTTGGGGGAGTTGTTGACGGTCCTTAAGTACCAAATATAATCATCAAATAAATAAAGAAAAGGATCCAAATACAACCAACACCCAGACTTAGGGTTTTATCTGACAGAATTCCACGAGTTTTGGTGTTTGTCTACTTCTACAGGGGGTTATCAGGAAATACGGAAGAAAGGCCCGCACGTCGGGTTTACATAGAGATATTAACGTGCCGCGTAATTTTCTGTCATCTAGAAGACTCCAGAAGCCACGGGAACAAACGGGAAGGCGAACGGGCCCGGGGGCAGGGCGCCCGCCCACCCCGCTTGGGCGCCCGCCCTGGTACAAGCACCAATCACAGAATGGAGTACACCGTTACAAAGATCTCGTCGAGCTGATCGAAATGCATATATTATTTGCTATATTTGGAGTTCGGAATCAAGAGATATTAATAAAAAAGGGCTCCACATAAAAGAGCTCCGGGATTAATTGGGCCCAAATCAGATTTTGGTCCATTAAGGCCTATGTGCATTTTAATGAGATATGGTGGAAAGTTTAGTACAACATCGCCTGCTGAACCAAAAACGCACAAAGGAGGAGGACTATATAAGCAAGGCCCCTGGCCCCTGGAGGAGAACAAGTTCATCATAGAGTTGAGAGGAGCCCTCGAAGGAATACCTCTCCTCTAAATAAATATTTATTTTAGGCTTAGCATCTAATGTGAGTAGAATTAGATCTTCTAGTTTCTACTAGATTGAGAAAGATAGAGTGCAGGTGTAGATCGGACGAAGCCCGGCTGTCGGTGTCTACTCTGAGGTTGTACCTTCGGGATCAAGTTCTCCTAACCCAAAGCTTGCTCCTAGGATTCTTCAGTAATTCGACTTCTAATTCTAGTAAGTTCTTGTTTTATTGTTCTTTGGTTTATGAGTTTACTTTAATCTCTTCCGGTTGAGTATTAGAGTAATCATTGCTAGCGTAAACGTGGTGTTTAGGCTAGGGTACTCATAGATATCTCCTGACTAGCTGGACCGTGGTAGTAGCGAGGAACGTGACATTTCCGAGTTACCTTTGTATCCCACATCTCGTTAGCAGGACGGGTAGGTTTATAGGTGCGGGTCGAACATCCTTTGTGGTGTCTAGATTCCGTAAGCTTCCCCAATAGAACAGTAGATCATCCTTACCAAGGTTAGAACGAGACTACGGTTGCAGTCTTCTCTATACATCACTCACATCGAGAAACATTCTTTGTAGCCTAAAGGGATAGTAGCAATAGATTTGGTTAGTCAGATGCACCCTTTCTTCCAGTGGTAAAAATATAAATACGATACTCTGGAAAACCTCCCGGGTGAAATGCTCACCGATATCCGTGCGCTTGCGGATCATTTCCTTATTGCGTTACCAAATATGAACAGTTACACCAAACAAAAATTGCACGAAAAAATTATCTTCCTTTTGTTCTTTTTAGTTGTAGAATATATATA